>NC_083762.1:4687808-4742010 GCF_963514075.1 Conger conger | reverse complement strand
TGTGTGTGTGTGTGTGTGTATGTGTGTGTGCGTGTCTGGGTCTGTGGTTTTGTGTGTGTGTCTGTGTGTATGTGTTGTGTAATTTACCTGCGCCTGTATGTGTACAACATGTGTTGTTGTAACCTCGGTGAAAATAGGTTAAATAGACATACTTGAACTAATAATAATAAAATACATCTGAATAGGATTAAAATAAATATTTCATTTTTATTAGTTCAACCTGTAAGTTACCATGTTAAAATAGATATCCTGTCACTTTAACAAAGTGCAATTGTCCCAGCCAATCGGAATGGCTGTAATGTTCGCTGACGCGTGAATTCAAAAACTGACGAGATCTTCGGTAACAAAGAAAGACGCCATTGAAGTCGAACCAGTGAGCAACAAAAAGTTAAGACCTGAAACGAAACTGATTGTTGTAAACCTTTATTTTCTATTTTTGGAAGTGTTTCATGTTACCGTTCCGTCTATAGAGGTAGACCGTGTTTTATTTGAACTACGATATTGGTTGTTTGACTGAAGAATCGTTGAGTAGCCTAGAATTACTGAAGCCGCGTTGCGCTCAACGAGAGAAGATGGCGAGCCTTTCCCAGTAGGAGAAGAACCACGGACAATCGTTGGCACCTCCCAGCTTCATCTGCATTCCGGAGAAGGACACACACACTGTTCAAATAAAAGTTGTGGTAGGACTGCTAGATGCCATCATCATTATCTCGACTACGAATTAATTCTTTTTCTTTTGAGATATATCGCGGTAAGGGTGGACTCATTCACTCAATACACGGATGGACGGATTGCACCGACTACAGTGTAACTTGAACTTTAAATTTAAGCTCGAATGCATTTACTACGGTTGAATGTTATTCTTGAATTGCTGAACTGTGAATGCTATCTGTGAATGTTATCTTCACGATTGTTATTTTTCTTTCATTGCTATGCTTGCTGGTAATGCAAATGCATTTGATTATGTGCTAGAACTAAACTGAAGCTCACTAGTTTCATTAGCAGATAATTAGCAACTGGCCTCAACCGAGACATGGGCATCCTGGCAGACTACCTCCAGAAGTGGCACCTTCAGCTCAGCATGGGCAAGACAGTGTCTGCAGCTTACCACCTTAACAATCGGGAAGCAAGAAGGGAACTGGACGTGCATGTTGGCAACAAGCGCCTGGAGTTCCAGCAAGCCCCCAAGTACCTTGGCGTATGCTTGGACCGGACACTGTCCTACAAGCAACACCTGGATGAAGTGAAGGCCAAGACAACAGCAAGGGTCTCGCTCATCCGTCGCCTGGCGGGTTCGACTTGGGGAGCTTCCCCCCAGACCCTACGCATATCCACGCAAGCCTTGGTATTACCCGTTGCAGAATACTGTGCCCCAGCCTGGAGCAGAAGTCCACATGTGAACAAGGTAGATACGGTCATCAACAGCGCCCTCCGTATAGTTACTGGTTGTCTGAAACCCACCCCTGTGTCCTACCTGCCAGTCCTAGCTGGAATCGCCCCAGCCAGTCTCCGACGGGATGCGGCTACCCTCGCCCTGGCAAGAAAAGCCCAGAAGCACGACTGGCACATCCTACACAAAGCCACAACAACACCGGCACCACCATGCAGGCTTAAGTCTCGCAATCCCTACAACAAGGCAGCACAGGAGATGCTACAGTCTATCCCTGAGGACTTGTCCAGAGACGCCTGGCTGGCAGCATCCTGGAAACAGACGTGGGAGACGGCTGGGCCCTCCCGCATGCAACGATACATCCGGGACCCAGGAGGCGGTGTAAAAGGAGAAGACATGCCACGCCATCTATGGACCTCACTGAACCGTCTGCGCTCTGGCGTCGGACGATTCAAGTCATCTCTGAAGAAGTGGGGCCTATCGGACAGTGCGGCATGTGAGTGCGGCGAGCCTGAACAGACTGCCGAGCACATAATCACCGGCTGCCCCCTATACAGCCCACCCTCAGAAGCTGGCCTGTTCGACTTAGGACCGGAGACGAGGGCGTGGCTGCATGACACTGAGTTGGCCATCTGACGATATACGAAAGAAGCAACTAGCAAAAGCAATACTTGACCCTTGATTTGAAAATAGGCCTGTTGAGAATTACAATTATGTTATTATATTAGATTGAAATTATATTTTGATTTAAATGAGAATTTGATTGAATTAAGACTTAAAACGAGATATTTAGATATTAAGATAAGATATTAAGAGTTTAAGATTAGTTAAGAGATTATTTAACTTAAACTGAGTTAACTCATGAATAGAAACCAAATACATATTTTAGAGAAACCTTAAATGTGACTTCAATTATATTCAGTTATATTTTCTCGAACCCAAATAGACTTAAAAGTGAAACTAATGCTGAGAGAATCATCTCATTCTATTCCTTAAATAGAATACATAGTTTACACTGGATCCATTTGCTTTTGGATGCAAATATTTTGAATATTTCTCAAATGTTGTATATGTAAAATGTTTAATGGTACCAATTTCTGACTCTTTCTACTTCTGAATCTTTCTAAATTTCTGTATAAACAAGCCGGCATTTAAACTTACCTGATGGTCTGTGGTGTTATTTTGCTGTTATTACTGTTTTAACTACTACTGCTCCCTACGAACCTAGAGACTGGTCCTAACTTACTGTAGCTTAATTACAGCTCGTAATAAGTGCTACATTGTGCTTCTGTGTCTGTGTCTGTCTGTGTCTGTGTCTGTGTGTGTGTGTGTGTGTGTGTGTGTGTGTGTGTGTGTGTGTGTGTGTGTGTGTGTGTGTGTGTAAGAAACCCCCCAAATACACCAAAAGGCGGAAGTATCCAAGAAGTGAAAGAAACGTGTGTAGTCTGACCAATGCTACTGGAACAGGGTTCATTTTATTTTGTTCTCGTTCATCTGACTCCAAAAGATAAGTTCAACTGCTCCTCTGTTCTAACAGTTCAACAAAAGGAACTGCAAATGTCCGCCAATAGTGTCCGCCTGTACAGCCTACAATGATGCACTTAATATGTATCTTGTGTATGTGTGTGTACATGCATCTGTGCATGTGTATATGGGTGTGTGTCTACAGGCATCTGTGTGTATGTGTAATGAAATGAATGCATTTAACAAGAGCGAATGTTCCTTGTGCAACACAGTAGGATGCACTCATGTCCTCTGGTAGTGTGCATCTCTCTGGATGTGAGTGTCACTCAGGATCGGGCCGAATGGCCGTCTATGGGCCACAGGCTCCAAGCAGTCGCTGTATGCAACGGATCAGCGGCAGAATACGAAACGGGACATTAATGTGTCCCAAACATTATGGAGCCCTGAAATTTGGGGGACTATCTATAAGAAAAGTGCTCTGATGTCTGCATTTGGTGAAAACACAATGTATGAAGATGCTTATATTGAACTAAGGAGAAGTAGTAAAGAGAAGTATGAACACAACCCTTACGAGTTCAGTCCCTCAGGAAAATTAGGTAGCGATGAAATAAATGAATGAAATAAAAAGGTGATAACTGGTGGAAATGCAATAATGGAACAAACACACAATCAGAACCAAGCAGCAGAACAAACAAATTATTCTTTTATTCTCTAAAATGCATAGTATGCAGCAAATAGTTTTACTCAAACTGAGTCAGACTGGAGAGCCACACCTCACTTTCACTTTTCTTCTCTGACTGTGGGGATTTCCAAACGTGAAACAGTGTAAAGTAGACCAGTGTAATTTAAGTAACTAAAGTGCTTTTACTATCCTGTTAAAAACAGTGGAAGCAGTTTCAGGGGGAATGACCAGAATGTTTCGCTGCTGGACTATAAACCAATATAAACTATTAACTATGATCAACGAAATAATGCAGTTTCATTTAATTTTCCTCAGAATATACTGTGTGAAAAGCCGATAACGCATTCAGATAACGAAAAAAACGCTTCACCATTTGAAGCTTCAATTGAACAGTCTCCCGACGGCCTCGTTGATGCCCCCGGCGGCACCCCTGACGACGCCCCCCATGAACGTGACGGTGGTCCCGAGGATGTCCCCGACGGTCTCGCCGACAGCCTTACCGGTGGCCTCGGCGAGTCCGGGGGCCGCCGGCGCATCGGGCACCTTCATCACCTCCATCACCTCCATCACCTCCATCACCTCCACGCGCTTGGGGTCCCACACGCAGTCCTCCTCCAGACCGCTCGGCACCATCCCGCAGCGCGGCGGGCACCAGGCCGTGTCGTAGCCGTGCTTGTGCCAGGTCTTCTGCAGCGGGTGCCCTTGGTGATCGATCCTCATCACTCTGCCCACGTTGACCCGGAGCTTCAGCACCACGCGCTGGTCCTCGGGGAGCCCCAGGGGGTACGCCATGGCCTTCTTCGCGTCGCGGGTGACGTACACGCCCCGTCCCAGCATCCCGTCTTTGGACTGGTGGAAACCGCGGGCCTTGATCCGCTCCGCTGCCTTACGAGAGGTCCCGTGGTACATGACGTACGTGTGACCTTCCTCAGGCTCTGAGCTGCTCTGCAGGACGTTCTGGCATAGGATGATAAATTTAAAACGCTTACTTCTCCAAAACTAAAGAACGGACATATTTAGTACTTTCACCGTGTTTCTTCAATGCCCTCTTGTGCATAACGCATATAAAAACCTAGAATGTGTGACCAACCACCATGTTACTCCTTTAATATGACTGTCACTACACTCATAATGGATGTGCCTGCATCGGCTCTTTGTGTTTTCATAGGTGCTGTTAACTCCTTTCAGTTGCAATATCAGCCTGGTAAAACCAGCTCCCTTTGTTACGAAGTGTTACAGACAAGTCTCTAAAAATGAAACCAAAAACTACAGTTTATAAATGAAGCATATTCAGCCAAACAAGACGCAAAATTTATGGATGCTAATTCGACTCAATAAGTGCCAAATTTGTACAGTACCTGTTCCCAGTTGCTTCCCATGCTGAGGCTTGTCGTGTTCGTCCCGGTGTGCGTGTGTGTGCCTTTCAGAAACGTCCGTGTTCTTAGCCCACGAGGTCTGCTTCGTATGTCACTGCGGCTGCCAGGCTTGGCAGAAAGGAAGCAGGGCACTCTGAACCACGCCTCCTGGCCAGGCAAACAGACACCTGTGTTACGAAACAGTCCAGAGTTCAGTGGCTGGCTTATCTGAAACATCTGCAATGTATATCCACACTCCATAGTGTGGCTCTATATGATCGCAATCTATTTGTATAGACGCGGACGTGCCTGTGGCCTGTACAACCTACAATGATACACTTAGTATGTATCTTGTGTGTGTGTGTGTATGTGTGTGTCTACATGCATGTGTATGTGTGTGTACATGCATCTGTGCGTGTGTATGTGTGTGTACATTGTGGAGAGAGAGAGAGATTGTTGAACAAAAATTATTTCTTTATTTTTTTCTACTAGTGCCTTCAGGGCACTTCTCAATTGTCCAGAACAAAAATTCCTTTTTCAAAAAAAGAAAGGGAAAAAGATCAAAGAGGAAAAATAGAAATAAATTAAGCGGCTTCACATGGCTGTGTTCGCCCGTCTTTGTCCGTTGTGGGGCCATTAAATCCACGTGGTTCCCCGGGCTCGGAAGTCCTCTTCCCCCACCTAGACGCCCTTCTTTGTCTGTTGCATCTAGGATTAAGAAAGAGATTAGTTGGCTTCTAGCCGGAAGGATTGGCTCACATAAATCCCGGGAAGTTACTGCTTCTTCCACGGGGTTTCTTCCGTAATCATGGGGTTCTCCCGGTGTCCCTCAGGAAAATAAGGTAGCGATGAAATAAATGAATGAAATAAAAAGGTGAAAATGCAATAATGGAACAAACACATAATGAGAACCAAGCAGCAGAACAAACAAACAAATAAATTATTTTATTCTCAAATCTAAAATGTATTCTTTCCGCTTCTCATTGGCCTTCACTGGCTTCCTATTGCCGCACGCATCCGATTCAAGGCCCTAGTGTTGGCATTTCAGGCTGCTAAGGGGACTGCCCCACCTTACATACAATCCCTGATCACTCCCTACTCCCCAGCTAGACCACTCCAGTCTGCCAGCTCTGGTCGCCTTATGGTTCCCTCTCTACGTGCACCTGGCGGTCGAGCTGCATGTTCACGCCTGTTTTCCGTTCTGGTTCCTCAGTGGTGGAATGACTTGCCTACCACTGTCAGGACAGCAGAATCCCTCCCCCTATTTCGACGCAGACTCAAAACACACCTTTTCAATCTCTACCTTAGTCCTCCCTCCTGATTTTCCCCGCCCCCCCCTTTCTGATACCCCTATCCTTGTCTAACCCCTCCCAAAAAAATAAAATAAAAATTGCACTTATGATGACGACTATATGTTTAGAACAGCATTCCATGTGTATTTTCCTAATTCTGGATGTGATGCTTTGACTTGTGGTAGAACCTAGGCACTTGTAAGTCGCTTTGGATTCAAAGCGTCTGCCAAATGACAAAAATGTAAATGTAAAAATGCACAGTATGCAGCAAATAGTTTTACTCAAACTGAGTCAGACTGGAGAGCCACTCCTCACTTTCACTTTCCTTCTCTGACTGTGGGGATTTCCAAACGTGAAACAATGTAAAGTAGACCAGCGTAATTTAAGGCGAGGGAACTAAAGTCCTTTTACTATCCTGTTAAAAACAGTGGAAGCAGTTTCAGGGGGAATGATCGGGAATGTTTTATGTCGGTTTATATGGTATTTTCTGGAGAGACAAAAAGGAGCCTTTTCTCTTCAGCCATTTTCAGTTTCGAGTTTCGCTGCTGGACTCAGTATAGACCAATGGCGTGTGCCGTGTGGTGTTAACTATGATCAACAAAATAATGCAGTTTTATTTCATTTTCCTCAGAATATACTGTGTTAAAAGCCGATAAGGCATTCGGATAACGGAAAAAACGCTTCACCAATTGAAGCTTCAATTGAGCGGTCTCCCCACGGCCCCGTTGATGCCCCCGATGAGCGTGACGGAGACTCAGAGGACGCCCCTGGGGGCCTCCATCACCTCCGTCACCCTCCATCACCCTCCGTCACCTCCATCACCTCCATCACTTCCGTCACCTCCGTCACCACCATCACCTCCATCACCTCCGTCACCTCCGTCACTTCCATCACCTCCATCACCTTCCATCACCCTCCATCACCCTCCATCACCACCATCACCTCCATCACTTCCATCACCTCCATCACCCTCCATCACCCTCCATCACTTCCATCACTTCCATCACCTCCATTCTTTTTTTTTTTTTATGAAATTGGTTGCAACCTAATTGGCCCTTAGGGACACTAAAGACTTCATTGGTTGATTGATTTATTGATTCTAGTTCCACGGAGCCAGGGGGAGGCGGACATCCTTCCTTCATTATAAACGGCGTTTAGACAACGCTCACATCCACACGACAGGCCAACGCTCACATCCACACGACAGGCCAACGCTCACATCCACACGACAGGCCAACGCTCACATCCACACGGCGGGCCAGCGCTCACATCCACACGGCAGGCTCCCCACGCTCACATCCACACGACAGGCCAACGCTCACATCCACACGGCAGGCCAACACTCACATCCACACGGCAGGCTCCCCACGCTCACATCCACACGACAGGCTCCCCACGCTCACATCCACACGACAGGCTCCCCACGCTCACATCCACACGGCAGGCCAACGCTCACATCCACACGGCAGGCTCCCCACGCTCACATCCACACGGCAGGCTCCCCACGCTCACATCCACACGACAGGCTCCCCACGCTCACATCCACATGACAGGCTCCCCACGCTCACATCCACACGACAGGCTCCCCACGCTCACATCCACATGACAGGCTCCCCACGCTCACATCCACACGACAGGCTCCCCACGCTCACATCCACACGGCAGGCTCCCCACGCTCACATCCACACGGCAGGCCAACGCTCACATCCACACGGCAGGCCAACGCTCACATCCACACGGCAGGCCAACGCTCACATCCACACGACAGGCCAACGCTCACATCCACACGACAGGCCAATGCTCACATCCACACGGCAGGCCAACGCTCACATCCACACGACAGGCCAACGCTCACATCCACACGACAGGCCAACGCTCACATCCACACGGCAGGCCAACGCTCACATCCACACGACAGGCCAACGCTCACATCCACACGACAGGCCAACGCTCACATCCACACGGCGGGCCAACGCTCACATCCACACGGCGGGCCAACGCTCACACTGGCGCGGAGTATCCGGGGGGGAAAAAACGGGAGTAATTCCCCCCACGAGAGGGGGAGTGTAGTCCCGGGAGAGACAACAAAAGCACGAAGCGTTCCATTGACAGCTTGTTGCCTCGTTGAACGTTAAACCGTGGAGCCCCCCCGCTTTTCCCACACGGCCGAGCGCCTCGGCTTCTCTCCCTGGCGAGGAATTATCCGGAGTCCTGTCAGGCGCGCGCGGTCGCGACGCACAGCTGCCAGGGCCCTGGCCCGCCTCTTGCGGGATATTTACGGCTTCCTGTCCCGTATCCCCCGGAGACCCTCTGCTGGACAGCTGGTCCCCCCTCCCCCCTCCCCCCGCAGAACGGGGAACGCGCGCGATCCCTCAGGCCGCGGAACTCCCCAAACTCCGAGATGAACGGAGCGGTGCGGAACGGGTGCGGAGCGGACAGATGGGATCCACTGACTGGTGAGCTCTGGAAGGTGACGGATCACAGGTGGTCTGATAGAACCTGCAGCCCAGGTGTGACGGATCACAGGTGGTCTGATAGACCTGCAGCCCAGGTGTGAGGGATCACAGGTGTGAGGGATCACAGGTGTGACGGATCACAGGTGTGAGGGATCACAGGTGTGATGGATCACAGGTGTGACGGATCACAGGTGTGACGGATCACAGGTGTGACGGATCACAGGTGTGATGGATCACAGGTGTGACGGATCACAGGTGTGATGGATCACAGGTGTGACGGATCACAGGTGTGATGGATCACAGGTGTGACGGATCACAGGTGGTCTGATAGACCTGCAGCCCAGGTGTGATGGATCACAGGTGGTCTGATAGACCTGCAGCCCAGGTGTGACGGATCACAGGTGGTCTGATAGACCTGCAGCCCAGGTGTGACGGATCACAGGTGGACCTGCTGCTCAGCTGGGTCTCCTGTGGAGATCCTCCAGCCCGTCGGTCTCCGTGATGTGCGCACGCAGACAGAAATGAAACGTCTCCGTGGCGGGCAGGTGCAGGTGAACTTCGGGGCCGTCGGAGAGGTAAGACAGAGATCTGCATCTCATTGAAAATCCGCTCACTTTTCCGGCAGAGACTCACACAGGTGCACAGAGGCTCACAGGTTTCCGGATTCATCATTTATTTATTGGTAGGAGTCAAAAGAGCGTGTCGAGAGGATGAGACACGCCAGGGATGTCCCCGGTGGCAGGAAAACGCACTGCAATTATTCCATCAAATGGGTCTGTCTGTCTCTCTCTCTCTCTCTGTCTGTCTGTCTGTCTGTCTGTCTGTCTGTCTGTCTGTCTGTCTGTCTGTCTGTCTGTCTGTCTGTCTGTCTGTCTGTCTGTCTGTCTGTCTGTCTGTCTGTCTGTCTGTCTGTCTCTCTCTCACACACACACACTCACTCACACTTCGCTCTCTCCCTCTCTCACACACACACACACACACACACACCTCTATCTCTCACACACACACACTCACACTCGCTCACCTCTCTCTCACACACACACTCACACCTCTCTCTCTCTCTCTCACCCACACACACACACACTGTCATATACAGTATGCCCAGTATATATCCATAGTGACTTAAGACTTAAGGCCTCTGTTTCCATCTCCCTGCTCCCATCTATTCATCCGCAATCCGCTGATCTGTCCTTCCTTTCGCCTATCGATTTTTATCCATTCGTATGCCTGGCATCCACCCATCTTTCCATAACTGCACTGCACAACCCACCCGCTGGCTGCAGATTTGATATTCACCGTGGAAAAGATATTATGAACGATAACGGCATTTTGCCAAAGCCATCTATCTTCCGTCAGACATGTAGTGAAACCAGTGGAACAGAAAAATCTGTATTTTGCCCTGATTAAATTAAAATAAATCAAGTCAAATTACATTGCATTAAATTACAGTACGTAAAATTTTACTTAGCAGACGCTTTTTTTCCCAAAGCGACGTGCAAAACGGTGCACATCAAGGTCATCGAACTAAACAACCGAACCGTGTCAGATAAGGTACAATTCATAGAGGATCGGTTGTCAGGCCATGAACCTATGTCCAGTACACAATGTAGACAGGCCAAGTCTGTAACTACCATACCAAGAGATCTACAGGAAACTACAGTATCGAGACAAATACAGATTCAAAAGATTCATCCTAGATTACGGTACAAATTACAAGCGGCTAAAGATAGGACTCCTAACTTTAGATGTGTAGGGGAACGGAAATAAAATGCTATCTGCGCGTAACGTTGCCAAGCACCAGGCGGTTCCTGGTTCTGATGGAGCGCTCGGACTCGAGACCGTAAAGACAAATCTCCCAATCAGACCGAGCTCTGCGGGAGACACGGAGAGCGAACGGGATCGTTTGTCATCGTGTCACAACGATTCAGAGGGGGAGGCCGGAGAGGGGTGCATTCTGGGACGCTCGTCCACCTGTGATCGCCTGCTTAGCAGCGCTCCTCGGCCGTCCCGTCGGGCGAAATCCCCTCCCGCCACGGTCTTGTGGTCGCCCCGGCCGTCTTGGTTGAATGTGCTGCACGTAAACGGAGCTTTTATCCAAAAAGCTTTACGATTACGGCCTCTCATTCACGCATTCACACACACACATATGCCCGCTGTGGCCACAATAGGATCCGCACAGCCGTTGGGCCCTTGAGCAAGGCCCTTAACCCTGGCCCTTAACCCTGCATTGCTCCAGGGGAGGATTGTCTTCTGCTTATTCTAATCAACTGTACATCGCTCAGGATAAGAGTGTCTGCCAAATGCCATTACTGTACTGTACTACACACACACACACACACACACACACACACACACACATACACCAATGCCGACAGGCTGCCATGCAAGGCACCGACCAGCTGGTCAGGAGATAGTGGGCGGTTAGGCGTCTTGCTCAGGGACACTTTGACACACCCAGGCTGGGGGATTGAACCGGCGACCTTCCGGCTGCCAGAATCAGGCGCCCTCGCCCACCTCCTGAGCTGTCGTGGCCCGAATGTGGGTCGGACATCCTGGAGCATCGGCAGGCACCCTGTGGCCCAGATTCGTAGTGTTTCTCACGCCGGCGTGTGAGAACAGGAGAGCCGCGTCGGCGGGCGCTGACTGTATCAAACATTAACGCCGTCTGGCAGTCTCCGAGAGACGCTGTGGGACTGTGGAGGACTCCGTAACCGTAGCGACCTCGTGGGCGGTACATGGTGAGACGCACTAAGGGGCGGAGACGTGATGAAAAAGGAGCTTTCTCTCCGCAGAGTGATGCGGAGTGTGGAGGATTTTAACCCTTTAAAGAGCAGGTTTAGCTTTTTATAAAAAAAATTCATATCTGATTTTCTTTCCCCTTTTTCCTCCCAATTTGGTAGCCAATTGTACCCCATCTAATCGAATTAGAGTTAGTGTTAGACACACCGCCCACACCCCGTCCCTCGGCGGCCCGAAGGAGAGCGACACGCCCTCTTCAAGCCGTCTCGTCTCATGCCCGTGACCGTGATTCCGAGGCACCTGAGGCGCTTAATGTGCGCGATCAGCTGACCCTGCCAAGTCCCTCCCTCTGGAGCGGCGAGCCAATTGCGCCGCTCCACGTGAACCGGGCAAACTTGGCTTTTGGCAGGACAGGGAATCAAACCCCGGTCCTGCAACTGCAGCGAACTGCAACAAGTGCGCTGTATTTTAGCTTGTTGCACCACCGTGGCCCCCAGGTTTAGCTTTTTAAATATTATTTTTTATTATTTTAATCCAGCAGCCATGCTATCCTGCACCCTGCTCCTGTTGAATGTCTGGAGCTAAGCAGGTGTGGGCTTGGATGGGCGAGCACCCTTGGAAGAACTCATTTGCCACTGGAAGTGGTGTTGGTAGTAGGCCAGTAGAGGTGATATTCCCTGTGGTCAAATGATGTGCTTCCTTTTTTTGGGGCGGTGGGTGGGGGGAAGGGGGGGGGCATGATTTCAAATACTTTTTCGTATAATGAATTCTACAGATACTTATACTGTCACAAAGAGAATAGTACAACAGGAAATGGGAAAATCATTAGTCTGAACCCCCCCCCCCCCCCCCTCCTCCCTCCTACAAACCAAAAGAAAACTCCCCAGTGAGTGGGAAGACTACGCAGTTCAACTGTAAAACAACCAAAAAACAACTCGGAGTCTTGGAGTCAATTACTGTCTTAATTCAGACAACTGAGGATTTGAACTCGAATTCAGTTTGAAAATGTATATAAGGTTCTGTTGAGAATTTTCAATTCCAGAGCTGACTTGGAGTTTATTTCCTGAGTTGACTGATTAGGAAGGGAACGTCAGACTTAAACCCATCTGAAGACTTTTTTTCTGGGGGGGGGGGGTGTGTTGACATGGGAAACAGAAGCCATTGTTCACAAGATGGGCTTGCACAATCTAGTCCAGGATGGGAACCTCACGTGTTTTTGGGGAGGGGGGGCGGAGGCAGAACTCACTGAGAAGTGAAAATTTGGACCACAGGCAAAAAACTTTTTTATTGTATTTAATTCTTTTTACTTGCGTGAGTCACTTCAAAGAGGAGGAGGAGGAGGAAGGAGAGGTGGAGAGGAAGGCCTCTTCCCTCACCATCACGACCACCCGGAGGCCTAGGCAAAATGAAACGCACATTTCCACAAATAGTGTTCACCGACGGTAAAATCACGAATGCGTCTCACAGCCTACCCAGAGTTCCCTGCTGAAATGAATCCATGCAGAACATTTTTCCCCTCGTTCGTCGTTTTGGGGCATGATTTTTCAAATTCTCTTTTCTGCGAATATTGCCGAATATGTGCGGCTCCTGAGGCTGCCCGTTTAGCCAGCGTGAGTCAAATACCCAAAACAAAACCGAGCTAAAACCAAGAACAGACACACCCTGAGGTGTGTCTAAGAGCTATATCACTCCTTCATAAGCACTACATAGCACATTCATAAGCACTTAGGTCAATAAACGCGTTATGTCAACATTCATACAGCAAGTGATGTTACAATGACATACCAAGTGTACTGACACAACATCATTTTGTTGGTTATTGATACAAGTGCTCACGAATGCTTATGTAGTTCTTATGAATGTGCAATATAGTGATTATGAAGGATTTTTTCATAGTTTATGACTGGTGTTTAAAAAATTACCTCAGAGTATCCATGCATGAGATTCAACGACATTTAACCATTAATAGCCTTGTAATTAACCCTTATTAATTATCTTGTAATTAACCCTTTATTCAGTGCATCCATACTGAGCAATTGCACCACACTATTGCGTACATTTTCACGATTCTAAGGGTTTCAGGGTTTCAAACGAGCTACGCCTACCGTCTGCTGATGATCTGCTGGTATGAAATGAATTAATCTAATTTATCCTTAATTTAAACAACAAGTGATGTACACAGCTGTATGCATTTCTACAAAAGCTCTGTTTCTAGTCCTGACTATATACTGGAGCAGTGCAGGCAAGGAACCTTGCCCAAGGGCACAGTGTCCTACCTGGGAATCAGACAAGGAATATTTATGTTACCAGGCAAGTATCCTAACCATTATATTGGTGTTGGTCACAAAAACAAATACAGCTATAGGGCATTGTGCTATGGATAAGGATATGTGGGCAGACAAGACATTCGAGAGCCTTGTGTCTGAGAGGGAGTGTAGATGGGTTGAACTTCACAGTGAGAAGGTCCAACCCTGTTCCTGGAGGTCTACCGTCCTGTAGGTTTTCACTCCAAACCTAACAAAGCACACCTCATTCAACAGCTAGAGCAGGGCTGCCCAACCCTGTTCCTGGAGGTCTACCGTCAAAACCTACAGATCTTGTTGAGCAGCTAATAGTGGAATCAGCTGTGATCAGCTGTGCCAAATCTGGTGCACAGGGTCCAGCCTTCACATTGAAGGGATGTACAAAGTCCACGGTACACAAGTTTCTTCTGAGAGTGAATGACGCATTCAAATTACTTCTCTTCTTTTAATTCCTGATTTCCGTTCAGCTGTCGAGAAAAACCTGTTGTTTCTGTCTCCGCAGAAAAGGAAAAGTTTAAAATATACGGGGCCTTCGTTCGGTACACGTGCGCGTTTTTATTTCTCCCCCCCCCCCGCTTCCCGCTTCCCGCACGCCTCCCACAAGTGGAGGAGACGGAGCGCAATTAGAAGCGCCTTGTCGCCTGTCAGGTTCCGCCATCAACGGGAAAAGAGACGCGGAACGCCGCCGCCGTTAATCAGACGAGACGCCCGCGGCTCCGGAACAATCACAGCGCTCCGCAAACATCCCGCCTCCCGCCGGGAACGCCGGAATACCGGGCGCCGCTCCTCCAATAAACTTGTGTTTATTATTTTTTTATTTATGATTTACGACCCCGACGTCGTTCGGAGCCGGGAACGCTTGGGTGCGGAGAAGAAGAAGAAGAAGAAGGGGATTCTGGGTAAGCGACTGAAGCTGGGGGTTTTTTTGGCCTGCGTTTTTCAGGGATGAGCTCCTCCGTGTCATGACGCGCTCCCTGGCCGAGCCTGACCCCCATTTCCCGTGAATATTTTAAGCTGACCCCGCCGAACGGCCCTGCTATCCAAACCTCCCCCCCCCCCCCAAGGCTGCAGTGTTTTTCGGCGAAGGGAAATTTGCTTTCTGTAAATTTTTCCCAACGTTGAGGATCCCGAGCAAGGACCTGACCCAGGACCTGACCCAGGACCTGACCCAGGACCTGACCCAGGACCTGACCCTGGACCTGACCCTGGACCTGGACCTGACCCTGGACCTGGACCTGGACCTGGACCTGGACCTGACCCTGGACCTGGACCTGGACCTGACCCTGGACCTGACCCAGGACCAGGGAGGGTTGCTGGGGTCTGGGTTGTCAGGCGAACCCCAGGCTCCCTGGCTCAGGGTTCAGGGGGGCAGAGATTTGAGAACGCACACCTTCCCAAAAGCTGGCTTCACTAAGGCCCAGAGCTGACTGCTGACATGAACACTCTATGCTGTTATTTTTTGGGCCACAGAAATTGTCAAAAAAAAAGATTTTTGCAACACATTTCAGTTGTACAGTAGACATTTTTAATTGTTTATCCATCTGGGGCAAAAACCGGGCCAAAACCCCCCCACCCCGCTCCAGTCAGCAGTGGGTTCTGACAAGTGACAAACCCCCCAGTTACCCCCCAGTTACCCTCTCCCCTCTGCCTTCCAGAAGCAACTCTGCAAAAGTCTCTTAGCTGTCACATCTTCTGAAGTACCCAGTCAATGCAATTCCAGTGCATATACAACAAGTAACCCTGCAAGTAGACAGGGGTGGAAAATCCAACCTTCTGAAAATCTGGCCATGGATTTCATCTTTACCCGTGAACTAATTAGTGCTGACGAACCGTGCTCGTTAGCAAATCCAGGTGATTAGAACAAAAAATACTGGGTTACTTTCTGAACCTGGATTTTCCATCCCTGCATACAGAACAGGGGAAAAACACAGCAGGGAGTGGAATTTAATTATTTAATCCCCCCCCCTCCCTTCCACACACAAATGCAGTTATGTAATTCTTCTCGAGGGAACACTGTGTTTATTGGAGTAATTGTTACCTGTTTCTTGAACAGTAGGGTCTGTTTATATTTCTCTGGTCCGGGGAAGGAGGAATTCAGAAGAGACCACACTCCCTTTGTTCTGCTGGGAGGGGAATTTGTCGCAGTCCTTTCTGCGCATTTTTGAGAGAGATGCACATAAATCAACACAGAGGGTGTGGTGAAACGCCTCCTGTCAGATTACCCACAGTCCCACGGTGTCAGGCGGCAGGGGTCAGGGGTCAAAGGAGCCTTGCGTGTCGCGCGGTAGCCCGACCGCTGTTCTGACACGTGTGGCGGTTGCACTCGAGGCCTGCTTCTATGAAACATTTATTGGGCCTTTGACGGTTTTTTGTTTCCGTCAATGCCCTCCTTCCGGAGGGTTCCCCCCTGAGGGCTCCCCCCTGAGGGCTCTCCCCCTGAGGGCTCTCCCCCTCCACACTGGAGTGTTTTCCCCTGTATGTCCGTGAGCGAGGCCTCTCCGTGGGAAACCTCTTTCGGGCGTGGTGTGATTCTGCATGTCAGCCGCCGGGCGGGGGGGGGTGGGGGGTGAGGTGGGGAGGGGGGGGGCTGGAGCAGAGGAAGTGGAGGAGGAGGAGGAGGAGGTGGGGTGGGAGGACAGACGAAGAGCGAGAGGAGGAGGAGGAGGAAGATAGAATCAACACGGTGGTCCAACACTTTGCTGTGGTGCGTGCTTTGGTGTGACGCACGCAGGGCGTTAACGCTCCAGCAGGTTCTCCCGTCAACCGCGGGGAGCAGCCTGTAGCGCGGCTAAGGCACGTGACTGGGACCCGGAAGGTCGGTGGTTCAAGCCCCGCTGCAGCCACGATAAGATCCACACAGCTGCTGGGCCCTTGAGCCAAGGCCCTTAACTTGAACCACGTTGCTCCAGGGGAGGATTGTCCCCTGCTTAGTCTAATCAACTGTAAGTCGCTTCGGATGAAAGCGTCAGCGATATAGCTGTCACGTGTCGGACGGACAGCCCTACGGGACGTAGGCGCGGGAAGCGCACTGCGTCACCGGTGCGTACGGAAAATGGCGGCGAACACAGGGAGCCGTTTGTTCGTCTGGATTTGCTTTTCTGCAGCACCGGAGCGGTTGATTATGAAGGTAATTGGATAGGGGGGGATAGATTCAGCTGGGGAATCCTGTCTTCTTCTCTGGTAATGGAACACGAGGCAAAGAAGAGCCGCGTCGTGTTTCTATTCGTCCCGGGGAAAGCGCGTCAGTGCTGCTTGTGCAACGCATCTAGGGACACGGATATAATTGGATTATGCCTTGTGTCTGCAGAAGATTACAACGATAAGGACTCGCACATATTTGCTTGTGTCTTAATATCATTATAAAATGTTAATTAGGAACAGCGTTTGCTGTGCAAAAGGTTGCAAAACAAATGCTGTCTGAAAACAGGCTACACACGTTTTTGTGCGGATTATTAAGCGCAATTAATAATCCGCTGATGAAAGCGTTGTGAGTTTATTTGCAAACGGACCATTTGCGGGTCACTTTTGCGTTTTGACTGATGGATTTCTTTAAACATATTAGGGATGTTTTTTTTTCTGTGTAATTTCACTCCAAACACTGTTATCACAGGAATGTTTTCCTACCTTAGAGAGTTCTCTCTTGCTTCACTCCCACGCCATGCCTGTTAAATATTTCACCGTCTGTAGTAAAGTGCTCTTCTTTAGCGTAACTGCTTCCCCTTTGTAAATCTCCCAGGAGGCGTCGTGCATCTTAAAAGGGGGAACAACCTGTATTTTTCAAAGCAAACCGTCTTCGCCCCGTTTAATCTACCACTTTTCATGTGCCGTGCGTACTGTAGTAGAAAGCTGAGAAATATTATTTTTCAGTAAATGTCTAATTAAATTATGCGGTGTGTGTGCGTGTGAGGAGATTTAAGTGAGAGGGAAAGAGAAGAGAAGGAGCATAGCTTTGTCTTGTCGTTTGTGTTTTGAAGTTCAGATTCTGATGACAGAAAAACTTGGTTTGTGTTGATAGGTTATAGCCCGAGCCATTGCAAAGTTGGAAATGTGCCACTGTTTATTTCCGTTTGTTTAACTCCTCTGGGCCACTTAGGAAAATATTAGCTGTGCGCTGGGACTTTTAGCATTCCGAGTGCAAAATGACTTTCAATTGTGTCACCAACTGCGCGATGCAGTCTTAATAGGCGCTTAACTCAAATTGTAAGTGTCCTTAGATGTGAACCGCTAAGTGCTTCAAAGTCAATGGCGCTTTGAAAATTAGATTCCTTCCTGATGAGGCAGATGTTTTAGGTCCTCTGGCACTGACTCCAGATCAGCATCTGTTTTTACCATGACCAATGACCGCCCTATTTGAGCCGCCTGGTTTTGCGGCAGCCTTTAGCCTTGTTGCTAGGACAAGGTTACGGGTTCAAGCCCCAGTGTAGCCAAGATAAGATCTGAGCAGCTGTCAGACCCTTGAACCAGACACTTAACCCCACATTGCTCCAGGGGGGAATGTTCCTTGCTTGGTCTAATCAACTGTAAGTCGCTTTGGCTGTTATTGTAAATAACTGTACTGTAATGGCCACGCTCCACTGCAAGATTTTAGGCTCTTTCCATCACTGATTTGTACCTCGTCATTTCCTTTCCGTGCCTCTATTCCTAATTCCCAATAACCCAATGGGGAAGATGACGAAAGGAAGCAAGGAAAGGAAGCAAGAATGGAGGAATCGAGAAAATGTGAATTAGGCAAATGTCCTCACTCCTTCAAGATTGGCGGATGGGGGAGAGGTGGATCCGCAGGTCGATCATTTATACGTCACACGTTCAGGAAAGGAAATACTGCTGTGCTCATGTTTCCTTGTTCAAAAATTATTTGTCTCCTAGATCCTGGGTCCTAGCTCCTTCAAGGAACATTTAACAGGTTGGAATGTCCTTAAAGATGGCGGACTTTGATCGATTTCCAGGTCAGTCATGGTGAAGACAAGGCAGGATACAACGAGTGACTGGAATGAGCCCAAAGACACTTGGACCTCAAGCAACCGCCAGAAGGTGTCCAGGTAGATGCCTGATAAGAAAGGAGAGAATGGGGGCATTTGGGGGGGGAGGCAAAGGGCAAACCAGATTGCAGCTGTCATGCCATGTGCAGCACTTTGTAAAGTTAGAGTGCACTCTCCGAGACAGACAAAGCCATTAGAATAATAGCTATATCTGTCTCGTCTAGACAGAGCCCGAGAATTGCAGTGCCTTAGGGTGGGATTATTAGCCTGCTCCTCGCTGTCAGCGGAGCTAGTCCTGCGTTTATGCTCACTTATTCTCACTTCTCCCCTTGTATCCTCAAGGAGTCCTGAAGCCCGGAGCCCGTGGAGACACGAGCCGGAGACGGCGTCCTCTTCCGCTGGTTCTGTGGACTCCTGCGGTCTGAGGTGCCAACTCGCGGAGGCGGCCATGTTTGACGACGGGGCTGTTTTTGGCACCAGAGCATGGGTGCACTCACACACTCACACACCAACACACTCACACACTCACACACCAACACACTCACACACTCACACACCAACACACTCACACACCAACACACCAACACACTCACACACCAACACACCAACACACTCACACACTCACACACTCACACACTCACACACTCACACACCCACACACTCACACACTCACACACCCACACACTCACACACCAACACACTCACACACTCACACACTCACACACCAACACACCAACACACACCAACGGCGATTGGCTGCCATGCAAGGTGCCGACCAGCTCGTCAGGAGCATTTGGGGGTTAGGTGTCTTGCTCAGGGACACTTCGACACAGCCCGGGCGGGGGATCGAACCGGCAACCCTCCGACTGCCAGACAACTGCTCTTACCGCCTGAGCCAAGTCGCCCCATGTCGAAGTGATGAATAGGAATGCAAAAACATCTTATATCATCTTCCCCACGCTCAGAAAAACAACGGTACCCTGGAGAGTAATTAGTTCAGTGTGAAAACATTTTATCGTTCAAAAGCACTGCCATAATTTCATACTTTTGCACTGGGGAGAAATGAGCTTATTCGGCTCCAGAGGCCGAATAAGCGAATCCATAATGCCTCGGGTAACTGCTGGAGTTTGGGAGCTTCAGGGGGGGACGGCGGCGATCCCTGGTTCCCCGCCGGGGCCGGACCGTCTCTAGCCCTGAGGCCCGGTGGGTCTGCAGGGTCAGTGACAGGGAGGGGAACGACGCGGGCGGGACTCGCTTTGGGTCAAAGTGATCCTGGATGTGACTGAGCTTCTTCTGCGAGCACATTTAAAGGTAACCCATTACAATAAGGTTACATGACTTGGCATTACTACTACTGCACTTGTTAAATAACGAACTACTGAGAAGTTAATCTGAACGGCTCTGTTTAAGTATTGCAACCGTGTGTACTAGTCTTTACATTCATCAATTAGACAACAGATTCTTTGTGAATGGGAGGGGGAGAGAGAGAGAGGAGAGAGGGAGAGAGAGAGAGAGGAGAGAGAGGGGGGAGATAGATAGAGAGAGAGAGAGAGAGGGGGAGATAGAGAGGAAGAGAAAGAGAGAGAGGGAGAGAGAGAGAGGGAACATAGTAAACAAACAAAAGGTTTTCTCCCTTCACAGGATCGGGATTAAAAAGAAAACTCATTTAATAAAGGCAAACTTAACCAAAACCGTAACGTTTGCTTTTCAGCGTGGCTGGCAGCTCTCAGTGATCCAACTCTCTCGAGTGGCGGTTCCCAGCCTCCACAACGACTGCAGAAAGAGACGCATTTTAACAGCGTGGTCCAGGAACAATCCTGGCATTGCCCTGCTTCCTCCCCCCACAACGTGCCCGTGCCACACGATGGAACATAAGGGCTGGACGGTAGCGAGGACACTGTCTCTCAAAAATATATTCTGTTCCATCACAGGGATGTGTCTAGGCCCCATTCAGTTCTTTGGGCTATGCAATCTATGGTTACAGGATTATCGAGATACAAATTAATAATACCAGTGAACAAGCGCGGAGCTGTAGAAACATGAATGCTCTTTTCCACAGGACTGGACGCAGAGGGTGCTCTCGATTTGGAAAGACAAAAACGTTTGAGCATTTCCTGGAGTCAGGCTTGAGTTCCTGGACATTCCTACAGCCATCTGCCTCCCCAGAGAGAAGCATGTTCCTACAGACGCAACAGAATGGCGCTCGTCAGCGCTGGTCCAAGTGGAATTCAGAGTTCAGCCAATCAGTGTTGATGCCACGGCGGTTGACGTCACTTGAGTGGACTCCACTTTGAGTCATCTGGAGAATCTCTTTCACGGTTCGAGGTTCATTTCGGATTTTAAAAAATGTACGACTGAAGGCAGTGTGCAAATATACCTCGGGGTTTTTGAATGAATGGTTTTTGGGTTTTTTTTCTGGGAATTAATGTTGATGCAATTAATTCATCATTTTCATTAGTGATTTGCCATTTGGGGTTTGTTTACATTATTGTAGAAAGATAAAGCAAGACTAAAGGCAATACAGTTTCTGTTAATATGTGCCACTCAATTCATTAAGAACAAAGACAAAGATGCAATTAGAAGCTAACTGAGTGTGATTAATTAGCAGTTTCAATGATTAATTAACAAAGGGACATTTCAATATTTTGGCACAACGACTCTGTAAGCAATCAAACCCATTCCCCTGAGGTCAGGGTTTTCCTCCCTGTTAGGAAATAAATAAATAAATGAGAAATGCCTTCAGTTCTTTCGATGCATACATCTACACTCACTGAACACTTCATTAGGAGCATTTTTACTTCATCACACCTACTTATTCATGCGATTATCTAATCAGCCAATTGTGTGACAGCAGTGCAATGCATACAATCATGTAGATATGGGTCAGGAGCTTCAGTTAATGTTCACATCAACCATCAGAATGGGGAAACAATTTGATCCAAGTGACTTTGACCGTGGAATGATTGTTGGTGGCAGTCAGGGTGGTTTGAGTATCTCAGAAACTGCTGATGACCAAGTCTCTGTAGTTTTCAAAGAACGGTGCAAAAGAACAAAAAAAAAAGTGAGCAGCAGTTCTGCAGAGAGAAATGCCTTGTTAATGAGAGAGGTCAGAGGAGAATGGCCAGAGCTGACAGGAAGGTGACAGTAATGCAAATAACCACACATAACAACAGCGGTATGCAGAAGAGCATCTCTGAACACACAACGCACAATAACTGTAAGTGTCTAAAAGATAAGTCTAAAAAAGTACTAACTGAGTGTATGTACTGTATAATACAAATATATTCATTTTGAATAGCTTTAGTAACTATTTACCACAAAGCTTTGCATGCAGGGCACCCAAAGCTCTTCCCAAAAAAGACTTCTTCAGAGCTGCAGATCACAAGGCATCGGAATGCAAAAATAAAAACATGAAACAGACGTAAAAGTAATAGTAGGAAAATATACAATTCTAAAAGGAGACAGCATTAAGTAATAAAAACAAGACATGGTCAAAAAGCTGGGGGGGGGGGGGGGGGGATTATTTAAAAGCATATCTAAACTAATGCGCCTTTAATCTATTTAAAACTTATGAGTCTTCATCCTTTTCCCAAGATGGCCGCCAGTAGACATTCCATAGTTTACACAAGCCGTCTGACCTTTGACCCTGCGACCTCCGCCCCCACCCCACACCCCACACCCCACACTCAGATCTCTGCACGTAAACACTGGAGCTGCCAAAAAGCCCTTACAATAGGAGTGTGTGTGAGCTCTGCGTCCTGTTTGTCCTGATGACTTTTTAATGTTTAATGTCCTGCTGGGTGATCGCTCGTCTATTCCCACTGATCTATTACACAGTCCTGCACGGGAGGGGGGGAGGGGGGGGGGGGGTACAGCCTTTTCCTTCAGCAACTTTCAACTGAGCCGCGCTAGTGGAACGGGCCAGGAGGCTGTCGGGAATCCTGGACTCCATGCTGACACGGGTTACTGGACCCATCCATCCATTCATTCATTCATCCATTATCCTAACCCGCTTATCCTGAACAGAGTCGCAGGAGGGGCTGGAGCCTATCCCAGCATACATTGGGGCGAAAGGCAGGAATACACCCTGGACAGGTCGCCAGTCCATCGCAGGGCACACACACACACCATTCACTCACACGCTCATACCCACGGGCAATTTAGACTCTCCAATCAGCCTAACCTGCATGTCTTTGGACTGTGGGAGGAAACCGGAGTACCCGGAGGAAACCCACGCAAACACGGGGAGAACATGCAAACTCCGCACAGAGAGGCCCCGGCCGACGGGGATTCGAACCCAGGACCTCCTTGCTGTGAGGCAGCAGTGCTAACCACTGCACCATCCGTGCCCCCTTTACATAATATCCACCCTATTAATCCAGACATTGTTTTTTAGTTTTGTAGTCTTTTGTTTTCTAGTTCACGTACTAGTTCCATACATTAAACCCATAGGCCAGCGGAGGATGGGCAGGCCCCTATAGCCGGGTTCCTCCTGAGATTTCTTCCCATTGGGGAGTTTCTTTCTCACCACTGTTTGAGGGTTTTTCTCCCCTAAGGGAGTTGTTTACCTCGTATGCTATTGGGGGCTTGGGGCTGATATGTTTCATTCTCTCCTGTGTTACTCTGTAAAGCTTCTTTGTGACAGTCTTCTGTAAAAGGCGCTATACAGAAATAAATAGAATTGAAAATAATTTTTTTGGGGGGGGTTCTATCACTTTGTTTTGAGCGTCACCAAGTGTGTCAGATTAGTACTGATAATGGAATTTTGGAAGCGATGTTATTCTTCAGAATGAATTGTGTTGTGACAGCTCCAGCACCATTGGGTGTGTCACAGACTGTTTTAGAAGGATGAGTGAATCTCTTTTTGTTAACACCATGCCGCATAGAGGATCTGCTCTGTGCCTGACGCTCATGGAGAGAAGGTCATGCCGTATAGAGGATCTGCTCTAAGAGTGTGCCTTACGCTCTTGGAGAGAAGGTTTGAGTCTTAAAGACAAGCTGAAACAGAAGTTGCACTGGCTTCCGCGATATGACGTATACGTGAGGGAAACAAATATTTTGGGGGGGATTCATGAGGGGCAGGCAGTTGTTTTTGACTGAGGACGAGGACGAGGATGCGATGCGCTCTGTGAAGAGATATCGATTGGAGGGGAACGGAAAATTGACATTTGATCGACATACACGCCCACTGGTACACGATGATGTAAAACTCTGAATTTATTGGAATGTATACCTTAATCGGATGATTATGAAGAGTTTTGAGGTTATTTTTGGCTTCATCTTGTTACCACAATTTTGTTATTTTGAGGTGTTTGACTTCATGCTCCCATCACGCGTGAGGTAAATGAGACCAGGAAGGGGGGGGGGGCGCTTGTTGACTGGCTGAACTACGCGACGTGGGCGCCACTTAAAGGCTCCGTATCTGAATAACCTATAGGCTTCCGCTTAGTGATGGAACTGGAACACATAATATTCCGTTGCTTCCTGTCATAGTTCGGTTGCAGGAGCACAGAATGTCTTTTTTTCTTTTTTCTTTTTAAAAATGTTATTATTTTTTCCAATCTTTCCCTTTTTTCATCCAATTTGGCAGCCAATTATACCCTTTCTAGTCCAGTTAGTGCTAGCTGGGGATGCACCGCCTTACGACCCCGTCCCTCGGCGGTCCAGTAGGATCCTGTGACCCTGAGAGGGACACGCCTTCTCCAAGCCGTCTTGTCTCAGTTAGACCATTACTCCGAGACGCCCGGGGCGCTGTGTGCAGCGATCCCACTAACCCTGCCAAGCCCCTCCCACTGACCCTGCCAAGCCCCTCCCACTAACCCTGCCAAGCCCCTCCCACTGACCCTGCCAAGCCCCTCCCACTGACCCTGCCAAGCCCCTCCCACTGACCCTGCCAAGCCCCTCCCACTGACCCTGCCAAGCCCCTCCCACTGACCCTGCCAAGCCCCTCCCACTGACCCCGCCAAGCCCCTCCCACTGACCCTGCCAAGCCCCTCCCACTGACCGTACCAAGCCCCTCCCACTGACCCCGCCAAGCCCCTCCCACTGACCCCGCCAAGCCCCTCCCCTGGAGCTTCGAGCCAATTGTGCCGCTCCACGAGAGCCGGACAAACTCTGCTTTTTTTGCCAGGACCGGGAATCGACCCCCCCGGTCCTGGGTGGAGCACAGAACGTCTGAGTCCAGCGGTCCGGTGGGGCTGGAGCCGTGGCCGCGAGCGGGCGTCGGTGAGGGGGTTAAGCTAACCTGTGCCGCGGGGAGCTCGCTCAGTTTGAAGTGCGGTGCACGCGCGTGTACAGGGCTGTAGCAGTTCAGCTGAAATCGCTCCCTCTTTCCACCTCCCCTCTCTAACTCCCCCACAGAGCCTGGGCCATTTCATCTATCATCCATACTTTCATCTCCACTTTTCTGCCCTGTCCTGTCCATTCTCTCTCTCTCTCTCTCTCTCTCTCTCTCTCTCAGGTGCCAATCAGAACCCCTCTCCTCTGTTCTTATTTTCCTTCTCTGTCTTTCAGGCCACCTGTCTATCCGTCGCATTAAAGCTCCCTAATGCTCTCCCTCTCTCTTCTGCCCTCCATCCCTTCCTCTCTCGCTCTCTTCCTCTACCTCTCCCCCTCTCACTTTCTCTCTCTCTCTTGTCTTCCATCCTTCCCTCTTTTCCTTCCCCTCTCTCTCCTCTCTCTTTCTCTCTCAATGACATTTTAATGACATCAGTTCAATTCAAATGCTTGACTGGCAGGACATATTTCAAAATACATACTGCCACGCATTGCCACAACAACAACAATAACAACAACAATAACAACAATCAATCTCTCCCTGTCTCTCTCTTGTCTGTATCACTTGCTTGATTTTTTGTTTCTTTTGTTTCTTTTGGATGAAACTGAAAAAGTAAGCTTTCGGAATTTTGTTTTGAACGGATAATGAATAAAACGGGACTTTAAAAGTCAAGCCTGTCTCTCTCCTCTCAACTCACACCCTCTTTCTCTTTGTTTTTGTCTCTCCATCTGTATTCACCCCCCCTCTCTCGCCATCTCTCTTTACCCCCTCCCTCCCTCTCTTCCTCCCTCCCTCCCTCGCTCTCTCTCCCTCTCTATTTACCCCCTCTCTCTCTCGCTATCTCTTTCTCACCCTCTCTCTTTCTTTCTCTCTCTCCATCTCTATTCACCCCCTCCCTCTCTCTCTCACCCTCTCTCTTCCTCTCTCACCCTCTCTCTCACTCTCTCTCATCTCTCCTCTCCCTCTCTCCCCTTCTCTCATCTCACTCTCTCTCACCCGGTCTCCATCTCTCTTCTCCCACCCCCCTCTCTCTCCGTCTCTCTCTATCTCTCTTTACCCTCCCTCCCTCTCTGTCTCTCTCTCTCTGTCTCTGTCTCTCTTTCTGTCTCTCTCTCCCTCTCTCTCCCTCTCTCTCCCTCTCTCTCTCTCCGGTATGAGTGTTGCTGGAACGCGTTGCCAGTGTTGTACATCAGTCTTCTTCAAAGGCAGCTCGTCTGTCCGTGTGATTGGCTGTTAGATGACGTGAGCTCTATGACATCACCGGCAGCATAGCTCTCACAAAAAAAAAGCGAAGAGGCGGCCAGAACATTAACCCTCACACAGTCATCAAAGACTACAGACAAGTGCCCATTTATACGGCCAAAATAATATGACCAGAAACGCCTCGGGCAGGTCTCGGGCACCCGACTGACCGGCAGAGCTTGCCGGTGATCGGCGGGACGGGGTCATTGTGGCCTTAACCAATCCAGCGGCGGTATCGGGTTTGGTTACGTGTTGCCCCCGTGGGGGCCGCTCACCACAGCTGGGCCTGTCACAGTCTGGTCTCTGTACCGTGGGACCCGTCCGCACGCTGGAACAGCTCCTTAAAAGGACGTCAAGCGGACAGGATAGCGCTTTAAAGACTTCAGGTACGAGAGGCAGCGTTAACCCTTTCAGTGCCAAGAGTGCCACATGGCACTCGAGCGTAACTACCGGAAAAACTACCATCACGTGAACGGTTGGCATTTGTATAGCCCACCATTTATCCAAGGCGCTGCACAGTTGATGCTCCTCATTCATACACACATACACTCACACATCAACGGCGTTTGACTGACATGTAAGGTGCCAAACGGCTCGTCAGGAGCATTTGGGGGTTAGGCGTCTTGCTCAGGGACACTTTGACACACCCAGGGTGGGATCGAACCGGCAACCCACCGACTGCCAGACGCCCGGAGCCAGCTGTAACCGCCTGAGCCAACGTCGCCCCGCTCTCAACCTTATACCTTTTCAGCCAATCAAAATGACTGCTGCTCTATTGTTTTGAGCCCCTATTAAAACCCGACTAAATTTCCCCGGGCCTCCTCAACCCCCTGGGAGTTTGGTGGAGCCGCTTCATGTCGAGCTTGGGAGCGAGCGGGTTAAGGTTAAACGCACAGTCTGTCTCCAGCTCTTCGCAGTGCCCGGAGTAAGACTCCAGCTCCCTCTCATTCCAGAGAGAGGAAGCATTCCGCGTTTGCATGTGTCAATCAGACGCTGAGGAAAGACACACGCCGTCGAGCAACCTCATTAAAGCGGGCGGATGCTTTTTAATGCCGTTTAGCCGGAGAGAGTGGAGGAAGTGCTTAACCTGATTGGCTGAATGAATATCAAGTAAGAACACTTCGCATTAAGTCGCAGCTATACCTACTTCTGTCGTTCAATTGTAATTAGTTTTGCGACTAATTACCTCCACCGCTGGTGACATGGAACTGTGACAGCGGCATGCGTAATTGCATATGCAAATATTTTTTTTATATTGTATTTACACACTTATGGCATGTACACAACAAATAAACCTGGCATGTTAATTTCACAGCGTGTCCTCATGATATTACATTACATTACATTACATTATTGGCATTTGGCAGACGCTCTTATCCAGAGCGACGTACAGTTGATTAGACTAAGCAGGAGACACTCCTCTCCCGGAGCAATGCAGGGTTAAGGGCCTTGCTCAAGGGCCCAACGGCTGTGCGGATCTTATTGTGGCTACACCAGGATTCAAACCCCCGACCTTGCCTGTCCCAGTCATTTACCTTAACCACTACGCTACAGGCCTCCCCATGATGTGGGATGATTTCATTTTAACGAGAGATATACACGTACGGGGTATACACGTGCGCCACTAACTGTCGATCCACGTTGCTACTCAGTGACTCAAAACAGATCAGTTACAATTACGCTACATTCCATTACATTTATTTTCAGCTCACGCATCTAAGTAATACAAAGTTACTTAAATGAACAATCCCCCTTGAAGCAATGTGGGGTTAAAGGCCTTGCTCGGGGGCCCAACCGCTGTGCGGATCTTAATGCGGCCACACCGGGGCTTGAACCAACCAACCTTCTGGATCCCAGTCATTGGGCTCTCGGGGCAGTGCTAGGGACCTACATCACTGCTCTGCGAATGTTTCGTGGACGTTTTAGACACTAAAACCAGGAAGAGAACGATGATGCACGTGGGCCTTTAACTAGTCAAAAGTCAGTGCTGGTGCCAGATCATCACTCCTCCTCTAAAATGTACGCTGTATGAATACTGGGCTTTTATTTGTCTCCCCAGTAAGGTGAGGTGAATTAATCAAAAACCAACACGGAATAATAAACCTCACATTTCGTTCATTCCCGTCACCTTCCTACAGCAATCCTTACCTTGTTCCAATCTCGCATTCTTGTCTTGTATTTCATTCTGATTCATTATGCCACAAACCGCTTTTCAGCCAAGTTTCACGCTGTATTTATCTCAGACTTTGTTTGAATTCATTATTCTTGTCGTCTCTCTTCCCTGGAAGCGATTTCCGACGTCGGACCAGGATCATAATCTCCACAACAACGAGACAGTTACACAAACGTCTGCATCTGGCAAATTAATTTGACAGAGATTCAAATTAATCACTTGCAGCTTATGGTGCCGATCCCTGTAAATTAATAAGCGTGTATTATTTCAGAGACACGAGGATGTCTAGCATCAGACACATCCTTCACAAGGGAAGTTTATGGGCGTACAGCCTGAGAACAGTACCTGTTTTCGCTGACCTCAAAATGCCAAGTGTCAAAATCCCACTGTTGGGGTAAAAGCTGTCGAGACAAAACAACGCCTCGGTAGCTGCAGGTCCTTCTCCTCCACAAATTAAGTTTGTTTCTGTCAGAAAAGTCAGACCGCTTCTGTCGAGCAGAGTGCAGGAGAAACCGAGATCACAGCCACCAACAGCATTTCAACGGCCCTGCGGGGAGGCGCAGACAGCTTGTCAGGGTCGTGGATGCATCGTTCTGGAGGACAGCATCGCATTCACTCGCTGCTTTTGCCATTTAGTTATTTTAAAGGTACAATCGGTAATTTCGCCTCACAGCAAGGAGGTCCTGGGTTCGATTCCCCCTCGGCCGGGGCCTCTCTGTGTGGATTTTGCGTGTTCTCCCCGTGTTTTTGCGCGGGTTTCCTCCGGGTACTCCGGTTTCGGAATCGGTAATTTCTGACTTGAAATTCAGAATTGCAGCAACAAACACGCTCAAACCACAACACTGTTTATCCCTACCCCTTCTCTGTCAACGCGCTGACGTTGAAACGCCATTGGCTGTGGCAATTAGAACCAATTTTCAACCAATGAGCTTGAATTATTGTTCAGCTGTACAATGTTTTGCTACAGAGTGCCGGTCTGTCAACTGCATATTTTGAAACCTGAATTTAGGACTATAAACACAGGCAGTGGGTGAGTCAACATGTCAGTGAGCCTGTTTCAATGATAGGGAGGGATTTACAATGGTCTTGTAACAATGTTTTAACACAACAATCTATTGTGCCTTTAAGTACATTTACCTCTGTCACATTTCGTCCTATCCAATCAGCAGAGGGAGGTGGTTGATTCATTGTTCAAGGGTAATGTGATTTCAGCCTGTAGTGTAGTGGCTAAGGTACATGGCTGGGACCCAGAAGGTTGGTGGTTCAAGCCCCGGTGTAGCCACGATAAGATCTGCACGGCTGTTGGGCCCTTGAGCAAGGCCCTCAACCCCGCATTGCTTCAGGCGGGCATTGTCCCCTGCTTAGTCTAATCAACTGTAATTCGCTTTGGATAAAAGTGTCGGCTAAATAACTGTAATGTAGTGTCACAACACTGAAGGGTTCAGAGGGTTCAGTGCTTCAGATGGAGGCCTGTGAAACCCCTGACGACCCCCCTCAAACTCAGAAAATCACAAAAAAAAAAAAATGTAATGGCTGAAACGATATTTATCTATTTATTTATTTATCTCTAAAGACGGGATGCCTGAGCCTGGCAACGCCAAGTGTGACTTCAGCGTTATTTTATTTCTGAGTCAGCCCAATGGATCCTGACACGTTCTGCACGGTCAGCCCCAATTTTAAAGGTACAATATGTAAGAGTTCTGTGTTAAAGCATTGTTACAGGACCATTGTAAATCCCTTCCTATCGTTGGAAAAGGCTCACTGACAGGTTAACTCACCCTCTGCCTGCGTTTATAGTCTTTAAATTTAGATTTCAGAACACGCAGTTGACAGGCAATTCCTCTCTTGACCGTTAGGAGTCTGAAATGACCTGTCGTAGGAGCCTGCGCATGTTTGCTCCCCAACTCTAAACTATTTTTTCTCACAGTTTTAATTGGATGAAAGACATGCATGTCAGGTTAGAAATTACCCCACAGGGTTCAATAAAGTCTATCTATCTATCTATCTATCTATCTATCTATCTATCTATCTATCTATCTATCTATCTATCTATCTATCTATCTATCTATCTATCTGTCTGTCTGTCTGTCTGTCTGTCTGTCTGTCTGTCTGTATATCTATCTGTCTGTCTGTCTGTCTGTCTGTCTGTCTGTCTGTATATCTATCTGTCTGTCTGTCTGTCTGTCTGTCTGTCCTATCTATTAAGGCTCTGCACTGCACTAAACATAACATTTGAGCCCATGTTCTGGGAACCCGCTCAAGAGCCGACCGTCATCACGGAGTCCAGCGGTCTCCGCGTCTGAAGATCAGCGGATTCTTCCCGCGTCTGAAGAGCAGCGGATTCTTCCCGCGTCTGAGACAGGCCCTGCTCCCTGGCGCCGAGCAGCCCTGCCCGGGCCGACGCAGTTCCCTGAGCCGCAGGCACGGGGCCAAGGCCGCCCGCCAGGAAGTCACGGGAGAAATTCCTCCGCGGGTAAAAATAGATTTAGGTTTAGCTTTAGGTCTACCCCCACTGGTCTGAGACAATGGGGGGTGGGCGAGGAGGGGACCTCTTTCCTCTCCGGCCCTGTTCAGTTTCCCCTGCGGGTCCATAATGCAGCAGCTCGTCTGGTCTTCAACCTTCCCAAATACTCACGTCACCCCCCTGCTTACTTCCCTCCACTGGCTGCCTGTCATGGCTCACATCAAATTCAAAACATTGGTGCTAGCCTTCCAAGCAGTTAAGGGGTCTGCCCCAGCTTACCTACAAAAAATCATCAGACCCTACACCCCTGCCAGACCTCTTCGTTCAGCCTCCACAGGCTGCTTGGCACCTCCCCCTCTCCGAACCTCCACCTCACGCTCACGACTACTGTCTGTTCTGGCTCCATGGTGGTGGAATGAACTCCTTGTTGAGGTCAGAACTGTAGAATCTCTTCCTACCTTCAAGCGCCAACTGAAGACGCACCTCTTCAAACAGCACCTCTCCCCATCCCTCCATGCCTCCCTGTGAACCTTAATTGTTGTCTTTCTGTGATGTACATTTTTGTATTTTTAGTATTGGTTAGGTAAGCAGTGTTTGGCTAGTTAAGGGGTTTGGTCATACTTTTGCGTTTGTTTGTTTGTTTGTTTGTTTGTTTGTTTGTTTGTTTGTTTGTTTGTTTGTTTAAAAAAAATAAAAATAATAATAATAATAATAATTATAATAATTATAATAAATTAATAAATCTAATAGGCCCTGGTCCTTATCTTTGTTGTGCAGGTAGCAATTGAAATTGTACTTCCCTCTAGGGTCTTTCAGCGCACTTATCCCTGGTTATGGGTATGCACTTTGTTGTACGTCGCTCTGGATAAGAGCGTCTGCCAAATGCCAATAATGTAATGTAATGTAATGTAATGTAATGGGTCCTTCTTTACCCTCTATACCACAATTACTCTGACTGCTGTGCCTGGTACTCTGGCTTTTAACCTCAACCTTATGAACTTTTATGACCTGACAGTTATTTTGTTCTCTATTGTTTGTCCCCTGTAGGGCATTTGGAGTCTGTGGTCATAATCTCATAGTCTCATATGCTGGAACCCACAGTACAAAGGGAAGGGGCATGTGATGAAAAAAATGAAATAAGTGATCAATATTTTCACTGAATCGTCCTTGTGTCATTCAAGGCACTTCTATTATTATCATTATTATATTTTTGTTCTGCCATGTCTTGGGATAATTATTTCCTGTTTTACAATGTTTTTCAGACCTTTGATTTTTGTCTACTGTCTTTGCAACCTGTGTTTATGTCTGGTCTGCCTAGATAAATACAAAAATGTATTGGTTGACCTACTGATTTATTCATTGATTCACTGATTCATTGATTAGTCATTTATCACTTTGGGGAAATTGTTTGTGGACTGTTGTAACTAATTATATAAACACTAGACAAACGTGTGAGAAGGCCACAGCAAGTGCTGGAATCGCTGGGAACATCCTGTCGCAGTTGACATCGCTCGACGATTACCTTTAGAAGCGCGTCCGATCACAGTACGGCTTTGCATGACGCGGGCAGATGTAAACATTGAACAGCTGATTTATTCTGTATAGTCTCCCAGAACCGCCGTCTAACTTGGTGGATGACGTCAGGTTCGAACAGCTGGCGGCACTCGATTCTCCCTGTCTCGTCGCCGCCCCGACTTGGCGCTGAATACAGAGTTTGATTCTTGTCATGTGAAAGCGGCGTCAGTTGCCTCCAGTGAAACGCGGTGTCCGGCGTTGCGTGCGCACTCTCCCGCACGTACGCTATTCTAAAGCCGCCGTTTGTGTGATCGATTCTCGCCATCGCTCCCCACCACAAAGCCCGAATGACAGATTAGGTATGGTACACTTTCAGCAAGGCAGTTTACCCCGGTCGAAAAACCCTGAATAGTTTCCAGTTACTAACAATAATACGCTTTTCATACTTCATGTGCAAATAACTTTCCTAATATAAACATAGTAACAATAGAACGTTGATAAAAATAAAAAAAGAAATTAAACATTAAAATTATAAAGGTTAAAAATTTGTGTTGGTGTATGACTTGTGGGTTTATGATGGCATCACTCAGTCACTCATTTTAGCACACACACACACACACACACACACACACACACACACACACACACATACACACACACACACACACACACACACACACACACATACACACACACACACACACACACACACACACACTCACACACACATACACACACACACACACACACACACACACACACACACACTCACACACACATACACACACACACACACACACACACACATACACACACACACACACACACACACACACACACACATACACACACACACACACACACACACACACACACACACACACACACACGGGAATAAGAAGGCAGCAGTAGCATAAGAGGCTTCAGGTGTCATTATTATTCCTTTCCAATCTGAGCCTGGAGGAACGCGCCCAGCGGGGAATCTGCTGTGCCACAGATTATCCCTGCAAGTATTTCAGGAATGGTCTTCATGAGGAATGTTTATTTTTCCAGCACTTCTCCTGTCAATAAACATTCTGCATGTGACTGGCTCCTCTGGGCAAAGCTTTTTGCATCTGGCATGGAATGATGATAAGCTATGTATATTATGTAGTATGATAGTGAAGTATGCACAGTTATGTACATGTAGTATGATAGTGAAGTATGCACGGTTATGTACATGTAGTATGATGCTGAAGTATGCACGGTTATGTACATGTAGTATGATGCTGAAGTATGCACGGTTATGTACATGTAGTATGATAGTGAAGTATGCACAGTTATAAACATGTAGTATGATGCTGAAGTATGCACAGTTATGTACATGTAGTATGATAGTGAAGTATGCACAGTTATGTACATGTAGTATGATGCTGAAGTATGCAGTTATGTACATGTAGTATGATGCTGAAGTATGCAGTTATGTACATGTAGTATGATAATGAAGTATGCACAGTTATGTACATGTAGTATGTACATGTACGATGATGCTGAAGTACAGTCCAGGCAACTTGTTTTCGCTTTTACATGATGCAGTCTGTATTTATTGTTTAAACCCATTGTGTTTTGGGGTCAATTTAACCTGTCTGCCAGGAGACATTTGGCAGAATCATCATTTGGGGTTTTAGAAAAGTGGTCTGCTGTAGGACGCGTGCTGATTTCCGCTCAGTAGCGGCGCGAGAAGGAGAGATGCCAGCTCTGAGCCTCTGCTGAGTGATCTCCCACCACCCAAACCCCACAGCACAGACCGCAGCGAGCAGGAGAGCCCGCCCTGTCACAGAAACTGGGTCAGTTTGCCACAGCTGTCAGCCACTTCAGAGAAACCGCTCACACTTTATAAAGGTCGCTGGCAATTTCTGGGTTGCCAGATCATTTCTGAGAAATCTTGTCAATGGCCAGTAACGTCCGAGGACTGTCAAATGAAATGAAGGAAGTGTTCTTTTCAAACAAGATTTGGAAAGATTCGATGACTGAAATTGACTATGGAAAATATAAATACTTTTCTTTTTAAGCCGAGGACAAATGAAGAAAAATGTGCCTATTGAACCCAGGCCTGTATCTAAGGTTTTGTGAGTTCTATGCCTGTCCCGACTCTGCTCTGCAGAAATAAATACATCACCTACAAAAAATAAATAAATAAATAAGCACTGGGTTCCAGACAGGAAGGTAATGGAAGTGAATGTAATGCTCTCTGAGACAAGCAGGCCAGACAAATCTTCAGCCATCAGAACCAGTGTTTCTTAATGGGTCAGGACCCAATATTGGTTTCAGGAGTGTATGAGGTGCAAGGGCGCCACCCTTAAAATCTGATTGGCCACCCCAATGCCACCCCGCAATTAATCAGTCTGTTATAATGTTACCAAGATACTGTTTTTACCCGGGTTTTTTCCCGTTTTACTGGCTTCCAAATGTGCATCAAAAGCGCCCCTTTCAGAAGCACCAATCTGATGAAGCCAGGAGACATGGTGGCCACCCCCAGATAACCCTTGGCCCCCCCGTGGCTACCCCAGTATAACAATCCTAGAACTGCCCCTGAGGAGGTGGGTCCGGGAATGACTTGTATGTGTAGTACATGGATTTGAATGAGACCCAGAAGGTTGGTGGTTCAAGCACCGGTGTAGTCACGATAAGATCAGCACAGCTGTTGGCCCTTAACCATTGCTCCAGGTGGATTGTCCCCTGCTTAGTCTAATCAACTGTGTGTCAATTTGGATGAAAGCATCAGCTAAATAATACATTATTATTTTAAAATAGTATCTCTATTTTGGGTCCCTATATTAAAAGGTTTAAAGAGTGAAGGCCACCCGCTTCAGTTTTAAAAGACATGAATTGAGGTCCAGAGAGAGAGAGAGAGAGAGGGGGGGGGGGGGGTGAGAGAGAGGGGGAGAGAGAAAGAGAGGGGAAGAGAGAGAGAGCGCACAGAGGGGGGAGGAGGGGCGATCAAACCAGCTGGTAACCTGTCATAGGGACGTAGGCCTCACTACCTACTAAAATGCCAAATATAGAGCTGAAGAACGATATGAAAAATGGAACTGGAATGAAACAAGTATAAAAAGGATTTCTATTTTAGCTAATCTGAAGAGAAACAATTGTGAGCCAGGCTGTCAGCTTGACCAAAGGCCGCTGGGAAAAGTGCAGTTTTACACGCTAAGACGAGGACGTCTGGAAGGCAAGTGATTTAATACGAAGAGTACATCAAAGTACACAGTGACTCTGTGAAACGAATATTAAATTTGCAAACCAGTTAAGAATACATTTTGACTATTATTCCAAAGCAGTGTCTTCAGAATTTGTGTCTGTTCTCTGTGAGAACATTCTTACATTTAAAGACCGTGGCCTGCCACCTCTGTTTTTCAAATCCCTGTCATTGCGTTACTCATTTCCTATCACTCATTAATTATGTTATTACGGAACATTAACCTTTCACTTCTTCGGTAAAAAAAACCTCAGCGGTTTGGTATAACTGTAGCCTTCACGTAATTGCAAAATGTTTTGAGCTTAGTTTTATATAATTTATTACACATTTATTATAATTGTATTTGTATAGTAGACTCTGTTTCAAGGTGAGGCTGAAAACTTGTACACAAATGTTGATCATCTCAAGGACAGTCCCCCTTTCACAGGGCATTGTCCGTGTCATTCGCAGTACCCTGCATCCAGAGCACCTTCAGTTCAATTCAATTTATTTCTGTATAGCGCCTTTCACAGAAGACTGTCACAAAGAAACTTTACAGAGTAAAACAGGAGAGAATGAATCATATCAGCCGCAGGCCCCCAATAGCATACGAGGTAAACAACTCCCTTAGCGGTGAGAAAAAAACTCCCTGATGGGAAGAAATCTCAGGAGGAACCCGGCTATAAGGGCCTGCCCATCCTCCGCTGGCCTATGGGTTTAATGTGTGAAACTAAACTCCATATGGATATGGAGGGATATAGAGTCTGGAGTTCAGAGGGGAGGGGGGTGAATCTGCACCTCCAGGATGTGCCTTTACAATGCTGTTTGCAGAGGTTTGCAGTCACAATGACTATTGCGGTGGCATTAATCGACTGCCTAAAAAGCAATATCCCAGACCTAAACGAGCTGCATGTTTGCCATTCACGACAATTGAGTTGCAGTATAATCTCACAGTAAAGTATTAAATGAACTCGTGCCGAGTATTTGTGGTCCAAACTGGACTCATACTGTACGTCCTATGTTAGTTTTTAATTGACACTGGCGAAATACATTTTACAATCGTTGTTAACATCAGTTTCACTTAGTTGCCAGCGGTTTCCGCTGTCGTCCAATCTAGCCCTCATCGAAAAATAGGCCGTTTGGATGAGGTGATTCTCGTGGACCAATGTTGGAGACCGCTGATTTTTCACGACTCAGTGCGACTGGCATCCATCTTGTTTCATTTAGGGATATACAGTTACTTGTTACTTAGGTAGCTTCAGCAATAATCTTTCGGACAGCAAACATCTCAGACTATGCGCGCTGTAGGCTATTGAGACGCATTTAAATGCAAAGGCTGTCACAGCTTGCGGAAGAGTTGCGAATTGAAGTGTCAGGTAGCTTTTTCAGTTCCAATGACAGCAACTTAAGTGCTTCAGTTGTCCCCAAAGGCTGTTTTTTCTTCTTCTTTTTTGGTCGATGTTGTTTCCGCTGATTCTATCCTTCCTTAGTACTTTACTTTTGTTTGTCCGCTGCATATTTTAACGATGCGCGTAAATTCAGCTGCTTGCAACCCCCAAAAAATCGTCATGACGGGTTTATGGGGTGTCTCGTTAATAATGGACTCTAAATAATGACCGGGAAGGCAATCCCTTTTGTTTAATTCGCTTAAATAGATACCGAGCGCTTTGTCCGGAAGAGGAGGGGAAGCAAAACGCGTAAAGTCATCCCTGCTGATAAGCAGTCGCGTGCTTACCGTTCTCCGAGTTGTATGGGGGCCCGTAACCAACGCATCGCTGTCTAGACAAACTCGTTGAGAAATATACGTGTACATTATTTATGAGATATTAATTTACGTTTCTTGCCAAATAATGTATTCGCGTGAGTCGGACTGTTATGGGAATGCATTTTAAGGTTTCTGCTAAATGCATAATTTTATATGCATAAATGCATTTTTTATTTATATAGTGCCACATATAGAAAAAAGCCGACAGGATGTTTTCAAAAGGCTGTCATTTCAACCGTTCTGTACATTAAGTGATGGTCCAATACTACATTTACATATTTAAATGAGCATAAGAATACGGTAAATAATGTAAAGGTGTTAATCCTCCTTGGTGGACGCAGTGGAACGATAATTAGCGAAAGTATTTTCAAAGAAATGCATACCCCAACTGTCGTGGTGACGTTGCTATTATGCGTGCGTCTTATGTTTATCTACCGTTTTTTTTAACGGCGCTACAACCCAGATAGCAAGTGACTCCGGACCGGATCTGTGCCGATTCCGGCTGACTTTGGGCCAGAATCGGGAAAGATCCGACCAGGAGTCGCTTGCTGTCTGGGAATGTACTGCGGTTGTTCACACCAACCTGACAATTTCACACTTTTCAACTGGCCAACAGAAGAGCGAACAGAAATTTCTCGCAACAGAGCAATATCGCAATAAAAAGTGATGGAGTAATGTCTCGCTTTGTGGACAGCTTTCTCACTTCACACCTATGGCAGAGGGTTCCACAAATAACTGAAAAGGGTTCCTCTATTGAATCAAGCCAGATAACTTTCAGAACCCTTTTTTTGAGTGGGCTACTATACATTGTTCAGTTTGTATGGCTCAATATTTTCAGACACTAATTATGTTAAGTGCTTTGTTCAACGCTTAACGACAGTGCTACCAAGGCGTCAAACCTGCACATATTTATGTCTAACTGTAATTCCTATGGCCTCGAAGTCTCTATTAACAAGCCAGAGATATAACGTTCTACACATACTGCATGTTCTACTGCTGTATGACCAACGGTGCCATCCTTACGTGTTTTACAGAAAATGAATGTCTATACTGTACATTTAGGTCACTGAAACAAATCATTAACAGTGTTTATATATGTTCATAGAATGGAAACAGCATTAATTGAATTATTTTATTCATGAGACATGTTCTTTTAACGAATAACATAAGGCATACGACAGAATAATTTAAAATTGCCCGTTTGAAAAATAACTTTCACAGAATGTTTTAAGGCGACTGACAAGCCAAGTATATAATTTTGTAAGCACGTTGAAAATAACGCATTGCACTTTCGTAATTTCACAATGACAACGTCACAAAATGTTTTTGTTAATGGCTTTGTTTGTATTCGACGACATTTGTCCTGTTGAATATCCGCGGAATTGCGCACAACACCAGGTGTTTTTATTTTTGTTTGTTTTTTTGCTGTGTTCAAATCAAGTTATTATTTACACACTGAAAAAGTTATAAATACGGAACAAATGGTTCGAGGACAAAAATACCTTTAAATAAGCAATGGAGTATCACAACTTATAACACAACACAGTGAAACTTCCCCTTAAGTTCGTTTTGCAGTCCTGCATATTATTTTCTTAAATGCTTTTCGGAAATCCCGGTTAAAAATTGTATAAATAATTGGATTCACTGAACTATTGCAGTAACCAATCCAGAAGAAGAGGTCGAAAAGAGCGTCTGGAATTGTGCAACTTTCCCTGCATATCGCGTGCAGACTGTACGTGAAGAAGAACGGGAACCAGCAGAGAACGAATACCCCCATCACCACCGCCAGGACGAAGGTGAAGCGCTTTTCGCGCATCTGCGCCACTTTTGTTTTGGAAATAGCCTGCTGCCTCGTATTCTGCTCCTGGAACAGCTGCGCGGGTCGACTGGAAGCCCACGACACGCGGCAGCCCTGTTTCGGGCAGCAGTTCGACCCTTCCACTTTCCTCCGTTTGGAAAAGCGCAAATTCCTGGGTTTGCTGTCCGACGCGCAGCTCTCCTCCAGGTCGATATCGTCCAGCTCCTCCTGCCGCTGGTTGCTTCCCGAGCTCTGGCTGCTCGGGCTCTCCGTCTCAAACTTATCCTTGCGCACGAAACACGTCTCCGACTGCGAGGGCTGCCTTTCCAGACCATTTTTTGCGACAAACACCGTGGAGGACCGCTGTTTGGCCACCCTGTAAATCTTGCAGTATACCAGAATCATAATCACGCCCGGGGCGAAGAATGATACCAGGCACGAGGAGAGGATGTACCACGTCTCGTTGTTCAGCAAGCATTCTTGCTCGTTGTGCTCCGTCATAATCAGGGGTGGGAAAGAGATAACCGCCGATATGATCCACACCACGGCGATCATGGACTTGATTCGCTTAGGAGTCCTTTTCAGGTTGTAGCTGACGGCCTTGGTCACCGACCAGTACCTGTCCAGGCTGATCGCGCAGAGGTGGACGATGGACGACGTGCAGAAGAGGACGTCCAGCGCGAGGTAGAACGCGCACCACGTAGTCCCGAAGTACCAATACCCCATGACCTCGTTCGCCAGGGAGAACGGGATGACCAGCGTGGCCACCAGGATGTCCGCGGACGCCAGGGAAACCAAAAAAAGATTCTGCGGCGCGCGGAGAGCGCGGCTGGTGAACACGGCGACCACCACCAGCACGTTGCCCACTATTGTCACCGAAATAATAGTGCTGACAACCAGGATTATGAACGCGGCGGCCGCCGGCGAGTGAGGCGAGGAGCTCGGGGTGCTGGTGCCGTTGGCGACGCCGGAGGAGTTGGGCGCAATGTGAGTCGCGGGGGTCAGATCCATTTTGGCCACGTTCTCTGTCCTTCGCGCATTTTCTCCAAAATATGTTAGATGGAAAGTTCAGCGCAGATCGTCACTTAGTTCCAAAAAAAAAAAAAAAAAAAAGGTTCAGTTTTTCAAGCCCCAGCGTAAAATTGCATAGACTGCAATCACAGTGGGATGCATAAGCACGGTTTCCCACGCTAATCTGCAAGGCGAAGTGAATAAAGTGGCATTGCACGGGTGTGCAGAACGGAGGGCTGTAAGCCTAAAATCCCCGCACGTGAGCAATCTCGGGCTATCTCGCGGACGGTCCATGGCAGACAATGCCTCTCCGCGCAGCGCGTCTCTATTTCCACTAAGTTTTGAAAAACAGGCGAGGGTCGCGTGCAGTCGTTTTTCTCCTCCGTGGAGCTATTTCAGTAACAGGAAGGCCATGCTTCGTAATCTCGCTTTGCGTTTTTTCCCTCGTCTTCTTTTCGCGCTTGCCTTTTTATCTCATGTATTTTTTTTCTTTTTTTTTCCTGCTTTTTTTTTTTATCACATGCGCGTTGTGTTGTTCGTGGGTTCCGTGTCGCTACTGGCCACACACTGTTAACGAAGTGCATCCAAACCGCGGGATCCGAGTGGCTGACATCATCCTTAAACCCTGCCCATACAGTCTGTGTGAGTGTGTGTGTGTGTGTGTGTGTGAGAGAGAGAGAGAGAGAGAGAGAGAGAGAGAGAGAGAGAGACTCCATGTGTTTCACTCTACCGTTTTAAGAACTCATTTGTTCCAACTTCCATTCAATTGCTTAACAATGCTGCTTGAGGCTGAAGTTTATGTAATAATTTTTATAGTGTTTTATAGTGTTTGTATTATTATGAGGTGTATGTATGTATGTGTTATGTTATGGGATATGTGCAATGCTGTTATGTAATTGTTGATGCTGTTATGGCTGAGGATGTATTGTTTGTTGTCATTGTGGCTGTCAAGGCATTCATGACGCATCGCAGAGTCCAAGACAAATTTCCCTGAGCGGGACAATAAAGTTAATCGTATCGTATCATATCGTATCGTATCATACCGTATCGTATCGTAATGTCCTTGAGCGGATCATGGGTAATTCTTACCACAAGTATAAGCACACATTTTTTCACTTATGTGTGCAAATCAACTTGATGCCAATGCACGCTTTGTAATCCAAATTACTGTTCCTGTTAGCTTCGACCAGTCTGGCCTTTTCCCTCTGACCTCACTCATTAACAACGCGTTCCTGTTCACTGGATGTTTGTTCACATGAAAATCCCAGGAAATCAGGAGTGCCTGGCACCAACAATCATTCCACGGTCAAAGTCATTGAGATCACATTTCTTCCCCGTTCTGACTTTTGCTCTTAAAAACAGCTGAACCTCTGCATGCTTTGAGGCATTTAGTTGCTGCTGCATGATTGGCTGATTTGATATTTTCTTTAACAAGCTGGTGTACAGGTCTACCGAATAAAGTGGTCAGTGATGATATAGTTACATGTGCACTAAAGATAATCTATGCAAATGGAAAATAACAGGGCATTGGTAATTGTGGGTCTTGTTATTCTACACAGTCTATTAAAAAACAGTCTCCCGAGAAGGACCCAGAGAGAGAAGGCCGGATTGGTTGAGAGACGTTTGAGTGATGGCAAAGGCAACCAATGAGTAACGTACACTCTCGGCAGAACCCTGTGATTTCATAGAAGAACCCCTGTCTAGTTCAAGGGTTCTTTGTCGAGCAAAATAGTTCTTTTTTCTGGGAGCTTTCACAATTCCCACCTGCGATAGAGGGATGGTTCTGTAAAGAAATAAAAAAAGGGTTCCTCTGTGAAGACAAGCTAACGAACCCTTTTTTTCCAAGAGTATACCACAGTACCAATGTCTGAGGCGAGATGGTGTGCAACAGTGTGTCCTCACTGGGAAAAAGTACATCTAGTGGAAGTGGAAGTTACATTCTAAACCAAGAAACCGGCTCCCTAATGTCGGTGACTTTTAGACTAATCTCTTGTCTCATATTAAGTCTTACAATTATGAACACCTTCACCGTGTTAACAATGCCTAATACAGAAGTCATTATGAATTCGAATTAAACTTATCAACGTTTTCCCTAAACTGTGGAAATGTGAATTCCGGTCTCCCGTCTCCTCTCGATACGCCTGATTTCAGCGGGCCGTTCCTCCGCGAGCGTTAGCGTTCGTCATTTCTATACCCCGAGTGATCTTGATGAGCACTGACAGATCTCAGCGAAATGTTTCATTGTATTCCAGTTTCTATCAGAAGATAAATAGCTTTGTGTCGCCCTGGCGTGGAGATAATCTGCTTTTGCATTCTGTCACCGTGTGCTCTGAAGTGGCAGGTGTGACTCACGTCCTGCTGTAACTTCTGGGGCACATGGGGCCTCTGTGTTTCTGCGTCGGTGAGGCGGTGCGGCGTGGTGGCGGTGGGACCGGGCTTGGGTACTGCTGAGTACTGCCGATGTAGCCTTAACCAAGGCCGGCTGCATAAACCGAGCGGTATGAATTGATTCTTTAGTAAAATGATCAAACAATTTGTAAGCTTTGGTTGACAGTGTCATGTTGGATGATATAGGGCAGTTGTGAGTGTGAACAAGAGCCATTAATGATGGTGGGGTAAAAGAGAGTTTTATGACCAAAACCTGTGTTCTGTGAGCTAATGTAAACTGTTTTCAAAATGAGGTACAGTGAAATCATTTCATTCTGGATTTTTTAAAATCGCATGTTCGGTATATACTTCTCAATGTGTTTGTAGTCAGAACTGGCCACAAACCAGCTTTGTACATTATGGCAACGGCAGTATTCCTGTGTAGGGCGCTGAAAACCAAAGGACTGGCTCTGTTTGTCATCATAGGTCGTAGCCAACTCACGTTCCTTATTCAGATGAAGATAAACTAAAATCTTGGAGCGCCCCTCAAGTATACATTCGCGGTCACAGTGCGCAATATCACAGCAGGAGTTAGTGCTGAACGCAGCACAAGCACAGACACTGAGTACATTACAGTAATGGCATTTGGCAGATGCTGTTATCCAGAGCGACGTACAGTTGATTAGACTAAGCTGGAGACAACCCTCCCTTGGAGCAATGCAGGGTTAAGGGCCTTGCTCAAGGGGCCAACGGCTGTGCAGATCTTATTGTGGCTACACCGGGGATCGAACCACCAACCTTGTGGGTCCCAGTCATGTACCTTAACCACTACACTACAGACCGCCCCACTTATTTTGTTGCCACGTAAAAGCAGCTTGACTTTGTGCAGTTTAGACTTAAATATTCATGCTTTTGGATAAACTCCTTTCCATTCAATGCTTATCCACAAATCCATTATCTTAATCCACTTAAGCCAGGTGGATTAGGTGCTTGACTGGGTTCTGGAAGGTTGGTGGTTCAAGCCCTGGTGTAGCCACAATAAGATCAGTGCAGCTGTTGGACTCTTGATCAAGGCCCTTAACCCTGCATTGCTCCAGGGGGATTGGGCCCTGCTTAGTCTAATCAACTGTATCCAATCCAAACTGTCATTTTGGACAGAAGTCAGCTAAATATCTGTAAATAAAAATCCTTGGTCATGGTCTCAGGGGTGGAGCCTATCCCAGCAGGCACTGGGTGTGTGCCCCCCAGGCACACACACCACACACACACACACACACACACCATACACACACACACCACACTCTCACTCACACACACATACACACACACACACACCACGCACACACATACACCATACGCTCACTCACTCACACACACACCGCACACACCATACACACACTCACACACACACACACACCATACACACTCACACACACTCACTCACTCACACACACACACACACACACACACACCATACACACTCACACACCATACACATACTCACACACACTCACACACGCGCGCACACACACACACACACACACACACACACACACCATACACTCACACACACACACACACACACACACACACACCATACACTCACACTGACAAACACACACACACACTCCATACACTCACACACACACACACACACACACACACACACACACACACACACACACCATACACTCTCACACTCACACAACACACACACACACACACACCATACACTCACACAAACTCCACACAGAAGTCCCCAGGATTGGAACCCAACACCTTCTTGCTGAGTGGCAACAGTGCTGCCCACTGCCGCCCTTCGATGTTTATGCATAAATTAATTACTTCTTTGGACAGAGCTCTCTCAAAATCTGGATGTGGTTATGAGCTAATTCTAAGATTTCATGCGAAAAAAAAACCTTCTGCTGAGGAGAGAAAATCTGTTTCATTTAAAATGCGAAATAAACAACACAGATGCGCAGACAAAATGAGATTCAAAACAAATATGCTCTTTGAAATTTAAGGGCAAAAATCAGCCGTGTGAAGATTTTAATTAGGACTAAAGACCTCGTGCCGAATTCAAATGTAAATTTCCTTATGAGGTAAAATCTTTGATGTTCTTCTGACTCGATAAAGCCGTGCAATCCAAGCCCGAAATAAGAAATAAGACCTGTCACTCACAGCAGCCGTGTCAGAACGGCGGTCTCAATTAGTCATGGCTGCTCATCGCGTAGCCTAGGTGACGACTGTCAATCACCACCTACGCGATGAACAATGAATGCAATAACCCCGCCACCCAGGCTACGGCCCTCATTGGCTATGGTCTCATCACTGTAACAGGAGTAGAAAACACTTCCCTGCAGCTCCATGCCAACAATGTAAAGACTGTACACCTGGCACGCAGGTGGAGTTGATATCCACATGCCAGTGACATCACAGGGAAGGTTCTGACCAAAACAAGCGCAACGTCAGTCTTTAGTTCGTTTGTGCACGTGCATGCATGTGTGCGTGTGTGTGTATGTGTGTGCGTGTGTGTGCGTGTGTGTATGTGTGTGAGTGTGTGTGTGTGTGCGTGTGTGTATGTGTGTGTGTGTGGGTGTTCACATGTGAGTATGTGTGTGTGTACGTGTGTGTGCATGCGTGCATGTATCTGTGTGTGTGATTACGTGCATGTGTCTGTGTGTGTGTGTGTGTGTGTGTGATTACGTGCATGTGTCTGTGTGTGTGTGATTACGTGCATGTGTCTGTGTGTGTGTGTGTGTGTGTGTGTGTGTGTGTGTGAAAAGTTAAGCAGAACACGACTTGTGTTGTGAGTAATGACAGTCTGAAGGTGAACTCAGCATCTCTCCTGGTGAGACTCCTTTAGCTGACTGAGCACAATGGCTTTCAGTTTGAAGATCTATTTTCTGTGGGACTCAGAACTTGTAAGGCCTGAATTTGGGAGAGTAATAACTGATTTTGGGTGGAGTAATCTCCACACACACACACACACACACACACACAGTGACAGACAGGAATAGAAATAAAATCCAATTTTCCACTGCAAAGTAAAAGTCTCTCAGCAAAAAAGCGCTTCAGCTTAGGTCTGAGCTGGAGGACCTGCAGCATGCAGGCCGCCGCGCTCTTCTTCTGTGGTTGTGAGGAGGAAGATTTTGCAGCGTTTTAAAGCCGAGGCGTTGGAGCGTGACTGGCCGCCTCTCCGAGCCGCTTTGACTTCATCTTTCGTCCTGGGGCAGAAGCAGCGGCTGTCTTTCTGATAAACCCCCTCTTCAGAAACCTTCTCCTGATGTCAAACCGCCACTTCCTTCACCTCCCGCTGACGTCGGTCGGAAGGACTCCGGCTTCGGGGGAGCTGACTGCGGCCGGCTGATCGACCGGCAGGTTTACCTCATTCACACCTCACCGGCCGGATCCCTCCCTCCTCCGGACTACGCTGCGGCCAATCAGGTTACCCCGTGGGGGAGCCAGCTAAGGCCAATCAGGTTACACCATGGGGAAGCCAGCTACGGTCAGCAGTGGTCCAGATTCGATACCTGACTGTTGGGGCGGGGGATGGAGTGAGGACCCCAGCACACCCTGCGGTTCTCCAGGACCAGGAGTGAGGACCCCAGCACACCCTGCGGCTCTCCAGGACCAGGAGTGAGGACCCCAGCACACCCTGCGGCTCTCCAGGACCAGGAGTGAGGACCCCAGCACACCCTGCGGCTCTCCAGGACCAGGAGTGAGGATCCCAGCACACCCTGCGACTCTCCAGGACCAGGAGTGAGGACCCCAGCACACCCTGCGGTTCTCCAGGACCAGGAGTGAGGACCCCAGCACACCCTGCGGCTCTCCAGGACCAGGAGTGAGGACCCCAGCACACCCTGCGGCTCTCCAGGACCAGGAGTGAGGACCCCAGCACACCCTGCGGCTCTCCAGGACCAGGAGTGAGGACCCCAGCACACCCTGCGGCTCTCCAGGACCAGGAGTGAGGACCCCAGCACACCCTGCGGTTCTCCAGGACCAGGAGTGAGGACCCCAGCACACCCTGCGGTTCTCCAGGACCAGGAGTGAGGACCCCAGCACACCCTGCGGCTCTCCAGGACCAGGAGTGAGGACCCCAGCACATCCTGCGGCTCTCCAGGACCAGGAGTGAGGACCCCAGCACACCCTGCGGCTCTCCAGGACCAGCAGTGAGGACCACTGTCCCAGACCCATCAGCTGTGTGTTGGTGTGTGTGGATATCCAATAACTGCAGAGCACAGTGAAATGAGCTGGTGTGTGTTGGTTGTCATTATCTCCCCAAACCATAGGCCCCACTGAAATACACTGGAACAGATAGACAACACGTGAACCTGAACATGGCAGAAAACTCCAAAGCTTATCAACCCTACCTCAAGGCCAGTGTGCCACGGGGCTTAATTGAATAATGTTCCACAGATGATAGCATTTATCCGTCAAGTGGAAAATCAGATTGTGCAGAAGCCAGCCTGCCATTACCCTGTTGGGTCATTATTGATACAAAAATATGTTTGTTTGTGTGCGTTTTTGTGTGAATGTGTGTGTGTGTGTCTGATAGTATGTGTGTACGTGTTTGAATATGTGTGTGTTTGAACGTGTATGTGTGTGTGTATGAACTTGTGTGCACGTGTGTGTGTGCTGCGTCTGTGTACACATGTATGTGTGTGTGCTGTGTCTGTGTACACATGTATGTGTGTGTGCGTGTGTGTGAGCTTGTCATTTCATGGCGTTCAGTAATCAGCAGGACTAAAGAGATACACAACCACCGAACACAAGCTGAAGTCGGATGTGACTCTGTGACTCTGTGACTCTGTGACTCTGTGACTCTGTGACTCTGTGACTCTGTGACTCTGTGACTCTGTGACTCTGTGATGCTTTGGAAAACCCAGACCCAGGGCACGTCGCTGTCTGCTCGGGCAAAACTGTCCGTTTACATCTGATCCATCTGAGGAGGAAGAACACTGTGCAGTAACAACCAGGGCTATGCACTCATCCTTACACTCTCATACTTACACACTCATACTTATGCACTCATACTTACACACTCATACTTACACTCCCATAGGAACACACTCATACTTACACTCATACCTACACACTCATACTTACACACTCATACTTACACACTCATATTTACACACTCATACTTACACTCTCATACTTATGCACTCATACTTACACTCTTATACTTACACACTCATACTTATGCACTCATACTTACACTCTTATACTTACACTCTCATACTTACACTCTCATACTTATGCACTCATACTTACACTCTCATACTTACACACTCATACTTACACACTCATATTTACACACTCATATTTACACACTCATACTTACACTCTCATACTTATACACTCATATTTACACACTCATACTTATGCACTCATACTTACACTCTCAGACTTACACACTCATACTTACACACTTATATTTACACTCTTATACTTACACTCTCATACTTACACACTCATACTTATGCACTCATTCTTACACACTCATATTTACACACTCATATTTACACTCTTATACTTACACTCTCATACTTACACACTCATACTTATGCACTCATACTTACACACTCATATTTACACACTCATATTTACACACTCATACTTACACTCTCATACTTACACACTCATACTTATGCACTCATCCTTACACTCCCATAGGAACACACTCATACTTACACACTCATACTTACACTCTCATACTTACACTCTCATACTTACACTCTTATACTTACACACTCATACTTACACACTCATACTTACACTCTCATACTTACACACTTATATTTACACTCTTATACTTACACTCTCATACTTACACACTCATACTTATGCACTCATACTTACACACTCATATTTACACACTCATATTTACACACTCATACTTACACTCTCATACTTACACACTCATACTTATGCACTCATACTTACACACTCATAATTATGCACTCATACTTACACACTCATAATTATGCACTCATACTTACGCACTCAAGTGCATCAGTGAGGGGTCTGTAGATCTGAATGGGGGGGGGGGGGGGGCAGGGGGGGGTCCTCGCTTCAATACCAACTCCAGGTGCTGCTGGTGACAGACAAGAAGTGATTGCTTTTGAGCAGAAAGGTCAAATAATGTAAAGTCGATTTATTTACATTTGTGTGTGTGTGTGTGTCTGTGTGTGTGTGTATGTGTGTGTGTGCAGGGGAGCTAGCTCCCAATTAAGTGCTTGTCAAATTAAAAGTACTGCCAAGGTCTTGATAAGTTGACAAGGACTTGTCATAGACTAGTGATTAGTCCCACACACACAAACACACACACACACAGACACACACACACACACACACACACAGACACGCACACACACACAGACACACACACACACACACACACACACACACGGCCTTGGATCTGTTCCGTCTCAGCCTCTCAGATGTGCCTCTGCACAGAGCAGACGACACCTGACCATGGGAAACATTTCTCAGGCAAATACCGCTTATGGAAATAATAATATCGCTCCGTGGAGAGAACTGACCCTCATCTGCCCATTAAGGTTATAAATATACCTGTAAAGCAGCCTCATGTGAACGCTTTCACACGGCGCTGCACTGACAAGAGTCTTCTTTCACAGGAGAGTCAATGAGGATGCGCTGTAAACATACCCAAAGAAGAATTACATTGAGAATATAGTACATATTTGCTTCGGCCAAGTTAAAGACTTTATTTTGCCAACACGGTTTCTCGTAAAAAGACACTGTTAGGAGACACATTTTTATCCATATCAGGGCTGGGATACTTTCCATTTTAATTCTGTCAATTAGAGAAATTAACACATTAACACATTCAAATCGAAAAACACTTTATTTAAAATGGATCCTCGATTACACATAAAAACAATGTAACATGTACCTCAGGTATACATACATAAAACAGCCAGATTAGGAGTGCCATGAAGGTTTGAAGCACACGATAAGTATTTGCCAAAATTTGTATCATTTGTCAAGTCATAACTAAACCGTTTGGTATAAGCCGATGATAACATGCATGATTGCTCATTACGATGTTCATAACAAATTCTAAGAATTATTATTAATAATAATAGTAATAGGCACATAAGGCTATATTAAGGTGCTTATTAAGGTTGAGGGTTTTCACTACATCACATAGTGAACGAACAATAATCAATAATATCTTTAACAAAAAAGAAAAGAAAATTATATCGCACGTTTGTTGATTGAAATATGGTGACAGAAAACGCATTTACAGTGTCTCCTTTTGGTAGTTTCAGCATCCTGCATATGTAGTCCTCTTTTAGCACAGGCAACTGGGCCTGTCTCCGAGCCCAGTCTGTGGGCAATGGGCTTCAGCTGCCCGAGTTAGCACTGAACCCCAGCTGCCATCCTGCCTGTGACTGAGGCCCTCACTGCCCACAGACCTGCGGCTCCCCCGGGTGCCAGGGACCCAGTTTTACCCATGGTAGAGTAGGTTTGTTGGAATGTTTTTTATTTTGTTTTGTTCCGTCTGTGTTCTAGAACTGTACAGCTTTCTATTGTTCTATTTCTATTTCTATTGACTGTTACATCAGCGTTAGAATGCTCAGTTAAGAAGATTCTAATCACGTATTTGTGACCTCACGCCTTAATGGGTTAAGGGTCATAAGCTTTATTAGAAATGTTCTTAACTGAACACTGTTCGAGAGTTCTAGAGCACTGACTTGAAAATGTTCTTATTCTCTATTTACTGTTCGCGGTCTTATTACATCACATTTTTTTCTATGGTATAAATATGAATGCAACAATAATTTCAGACGTGGATGACTCAACCACAAGGGGGCAGAGTGCATGGAGTTAAATCTCGGGCATTAGCCTCACTCCTGAACACGCCAACTTTAATTTACTCAAAATGTCAACACAACTGTTACGGACCGTGGTCGTGTTAGTCAGAAAGACTGATGCAAGCATGACATCACATTGCCATGGAAACACAGAGCTGTGTTCTGTGGACATAGAGACAGACTCACAGACAAACAGACAGACAGGCCGGCAGACAGACTCACAGACAGACAGACAGACTGGCAGGCGGCATGGAACATAAAAAGAAAGTAAGGGAAACACAAAAAAGACTTCTCTCCGCTTGCGAGGAGCTGCCAACAGACAGTAAAGTTTCACTGAGTGAAGCAGAATCCCGGAGTCTGCTCTGACCCCCAGATCTTCCCTCCGGCTAAGGGGGCTAATCATCCGCAGACAGCCCCTGTGCCTGCAGGTCCCTCACCGTTAGCAGTGTTCACACCCGGGGGAAGCCCCGTTTCCCCCGGGGGGTTACGGGTTCAGGGTGGGGTGGGGGGGGTTAGCGGGGTGGTGTGGGATTCCTCTGAGGGACAGGGCTCATTAGAGACCCTCTGTGTGGGTGGGAGAGTGACCCCTTTCTCCCCCCCCCAATCCCCCACCCCAATATTTCACATTCCCAGCCCCCGTCTGTCCTGCACTGGGGCTGGGGGGGTCGGAACCCCCTCACCAGGGACAGCCTAACGCCCGGTGGCTAGTGGCTTCGGGGCTTGACTGTGACCCAGATGGTTGGTGGTTCAAGCCCCGGTGCAGTCACGATAAGATCAGTGCAGCTGTGGGGCCATAATTCAGCAAGGCCCTTAACCCCACATTGCTCCAGGGGATTGGAGTCTAATCAACTGTAAGTCACTTTTTAAAAAAACGTCAGCTAAATAACTAAAAAGAGATACACCCGGGGAAACTGTCTGGTGCTCCCTCAGTGCCTGCAAAATAATAATAATAATAATAATAATAATAAATCCATCTCAACAAGTATTTCAGTCTTAAATTCTTACTTCTATTGGTTTTTTACTAAATAAGACACACATATTGCCAATGAGGCGAGCCATTCTGACTCATTTTAAGATTTGCCAATGGTGGAAGGAAATTTCACATGCAAACAGTAACTTAATATTTTAAACTTGAGAGGGGAGAAAATATTTAAATAGTTGTCATTACAACAGTAAATCTTCTGCAGTGCATTTCTGCTGGGAATACAGTTTGAGGCCTTACTCAATCTCACTGAGGGGAAACGTTCTGTTTGGATTATAGTCACCTCTGAAACATCAACAGTATGATAAGCGGGTTGTTATTTAATCGTCTCCTAAAATTCTCTTTTGGAGAGGTTGATGGTGAAACTGCGCAAAGCCTGTTAAGCATGCTGTCTAAGATAGTTACTTCTAGTTACGTTCCATATGATTATGTATAAGTAAGTATAAAACACTAGTTTCCCAGACACATTAAGCCTAGTCCTAGACTTAACTCATAGAAACCTGACTTTAGACCGGGACTAAGCTTAATCTGCACCTGTGAAACTGGCCCAGAAATACCTCTAGTAACGATCCAACTTCTAGTTCACACTTAATATACCGTAAGTGTGTGATAAGGGCAGGGGTTTGGCATTCGCATTACACAGGCAAACTTGCACAGATTTCTCATTTTGACTGTATCCACTCTGAGGCAGTTCAGGTATCTCGTGTACAGCGCACAGCGGCAGCAGTCCTGCTTTTAAAGCAGACCTGCGACTCTTACGCGACAAGCCGAGTTTCTGCCCATTACGCCACTGTCCTCGAATGGCGGAGGCGTGTTCATGCGATGCGTTCGTGAGTGCGAGCCGTTCCCTACAGCCTGTGAGGAAAAAAATGCCCTTTTTGACAATTTCACAGGTGAGCATCATCTGATGAAACAGATCCCAGTCAAAACAACGATAGCTATACTTGAGTTTAACTTTCGTATTTACTTGCAAAGAAATGACAAGAAAGTGAGAAAGCTAACCGGCTTTCTGATTTGAATCAGACATAGTACGACTCTTCTACACTTTTCCAGAAAAGGGGGCTTTACCAAAACAAAAAGACATGAAGCTGGCCACAAACATTTATCAGTATTTTGTCTTCTGAATACCCCTTGTTGACATTGCTGCAAGACCAGAATGTGCTAGCTACCCCCTTCCAGGAGAAGCAGAGACATTAAGGTCAAAGGCTGTCTGTCTGCTGGGAGAGAGACAGAGAAAGACTTCATTCAGAAAGTGATCTAATAGTAATAAGGATTATCACTAAAAGGTTATTTGTAATCATGTGATTGTGTTTATGTTAACACACATTGTCAATTAAGAATCAATTAAGAAAATTACCCTTACAAGCCCTTCGACAGTTCACCCAGGTGACCCCTGGGAGAGGAACGGTGAACAAAACCGGGAGGACGGCTCGTCTCCATTAACGTTTTAAAATTCTGTTTGCTTCGGAAAACTCGTGGTGAGTCACAAAAGCGTTTGACACGAAACGTGAAGAAGGCACGGGCCCGCCTTCCGTGGAGGAGCCGGGGGGGACCTGAGTCCAGAGCGGCAAGCGAACATAAATGGAAAGTCTCGGTTTGAACATTATTCGGGGAGACGCGTTCGGAACGCCGACCTGTCGGCGACTGTTATGAGCCGCTTCTCCGTCCGGGGGGATGACATCACTCCGATCCGTCAGCGTGTGTCATGGACTGCTGGGCTGGGAGCCAGACAGGGCCCGTTCTCAGAGAGAGACGCTCGGGGGGGCAGATCAGTGTCGAGCACGTCTGCTCCTGGAGGTCCACCGTGCTGTAGGTTCTCACCCCGACTCCACCGGCCTCATTTCTGTACTCGCTGTTGTGTGCTCCGGAGAGACGAGGAGGGGTACGGGTCCATCCGGTAGGTTCTCACCCCGACTCCACCGGCCTCATTTGTGTACTCTCTGTTGTGTGCTCCAGAGAGACGAGGAGGGGTACGGGTGAGAAGGCTTCTCATTAGGGGGCCTATTCCCGACTGAAGGGTCAGAACACAGGACAGAAGAGGAGAATGGCCTCTATCTCAGACTCCGAAATCAGCCACTCAGGAGTGCCATTTTCATCATGGATTCAGTTTAGTGAAAAGTGTGGTATGGTGCAGTGGGAAGCACTGCCGCCTCGCAGCAAGGAGGTTCTGGGTTCGAATCCCGGTCGGCCGGGACCTCTCTGTGCGGAGTTTGCATGTTCTCCCCGTGTCTGCGTGGGTTTCCTCCGGGTACTCTATGTCTGCTGGGATAGGCTCCAGCCCCCCTGCGACCCTGTTCAGGATAAGCGGTTTAGGATAACGGATGGATGGATGGATGGATGGATGGAGGAAGGTAAAGCATGCCAGGTACCACATTATTTTACAGCCTGTTCATTACATAGTATTTACTGGGTAAGTACACAGCTACTTGCGGAATTATTAGGTAACTACTTTGATTTCAGAGGTAAGTACTGTGATACAAAGTCAATAAGTACCATATGTAAGTTCAATGCAAGTACATTTTTATGCATAGTACTTCAAAATTGTTACCTATTAAGTACTTAGTATTTACCCAGTAAGGACTGTGTTATTAACGGACTGTAAAATAAAGCATTACCGTATGCTAATAGCTGTTTGTCTCTGATTGGTTAAACCTGAATGCATGTTACTGTGTGTACACTTTTTAACCGCCCAGGAGAAAAGAAAACTTAAATATTCAAATTCTTTTGACATAATAAGAGTGTCTTGGGTGACATGTCAAAAAGATTTTTTTCAAAATATATCTTTTTTTTATTTTAATTGAATGTCCCTTATGTTAAGAGAAATACTGTGTAGAGCTCAGGGAAGCCACAATGTAATGTCCTCGTTTGACTGGGTCTCAGGAGGCGA
>NC_083762.1:4680308-4685308 GCF_963514075.1 Conger conger | reverse complement strand
CGCAGCAGGTAATTTTAGGCTGTGCAAAGCACATTTTTCGAAGCAACAGGGACTATTTTTCTCCCATTACCAATATTCAATAAATACATTTGTTTCTAAACTACAAATAAATTGTCCGTAGCTACATTACCTTGGCAAGTTAGTTGTGGTGTAAGCGGGATAATACCCTATGAACGGGTCAGTTATGAGGAAATAACTGCCCTTCAGGGTAACAACCGGGGGTAGTTATTTCCCCATAACTGACCCGTTCATAGGGTATCATCCCTTATTAACCACTAGTGCTCTATTAAGCGTTTATAACTACTCTGGCTGTCAGATCGAGACTGGCCAATCATAGCAGTGGAGGGGGAGGGGGTGTGTCATCTGCTCGGCATCCTACTGGGAGAACCTGTGCTCCGTTAACCCCTTCACACCCATCACATCCTCTAATCACACCATCTCCTCTCCGCATGATCTGAGGCACAACTCCCCGACCTCAACGACCTCCAGCCTTCTCATGCGCAGCAGGCAGCTAGTTAAGGTGATAGAGACGTGGAACAGGAACGTGGAGGTTTGGGGGGGGGGTGTAGTCTCTCTTCTGATTTATTCTCAATCCCCATCCTGAGGCCATGGACCGCTGCAGCCCTGCTCCTCTCCTGGTCCTGCCCACGCTTTAACACATCCTGGAGCTACAGACTCACCCCCTCCTCTCTGAACTGCACACTCTACACCCAACACACTCACCCCCTCCTCTCTGAACTGCACACTCTACACCCAACACAGACTCACCCCCTCCCCTCTGAACTGTACACTCTACATCCAACACAGACTCACCCCCTCCCTTCTGAACTGCACACTCTACACCCAACACAGACTCACCCCCTCCCCTCTAAACTGCACACTCTACACCCAACACAGACTCACCCCCTCCCTCTGAACTGCACACTCTACATCCAACACAGACTCAACCCCCTCCCCTCTGAACTGTACACTCTACAACCATCCATGTGGACTTTCTAGATCACCTGCTAGTTTAATACCTCAACTGTTACCATCTCAACCTATTGGCCAGCAGAGGATGGGCATCCCCCTATAGCCAGGCTCCTCTCGAGATTTCTTCCCATCTGGGAGTTTCTTTTTGCTACTATTTGAGGGTTTTTCTCCCACGAGGGAGTTGTTTTCCATTTTTCTACCCTTCTGCTACTGTGAAAAATGTCTTTGGGACAGTCTGCTGTGAAAAGCGCTATAAAAATAAAATTTCAATTTAATTGAACTGCAAAAGTGAAGGTTTCTGATGCTGACAGATTATGACTCAGAGTCAGTGAACTGGGCTGTATGAAGACTCCAGGCATTCCACTCTGTTACAGACAGTATTAGTCCAGGTTACAGACAGAGTGTGTGTCAGTCCAGGTTACAGACAGAGTGTGTGTCAGTCCAGGTAACAGACAGAGTGTGTGTCAGTCCAGGTTACAGACAGAGTGTGTGTCAGTCCAGGTAACAGACAGAGTGTGTGTCAGTCCAGGTTACAGACAGAGTGTGTGTCCCTCCAGGTTAACCGTGACGCAAGACAGTGTTTTTAGGGAGAGCTATTCCAAGATAATTGCTTATTCATTATTATTCGAGAAATATTAAACTTAAGGTCCGTGAGTGGGTCCCGCAAGGTTGGTGGCTCAAGCCCTGGTGTAGTCACGCACAGCCGCTGGGTCCTTGATCAGGGCCCTTAACCCCACATTGCACCAGGGGGGGATTGTCCCCTGCATAGTCTAATCAACTGTAAGTCACGTTGGATAAAAGCGTCAAAAAAGCTGAATAACACATTATTATCAAGGTTGCGCAGTGATGGAGACTGTGCTGAAAAGTGTGTCGGTGTGAAATATTAAAAAATAATATTACTCACCGCAAGACTCTGGGCCGTTGGTCCTTCCATGCTTTCAGAGAGAGAACGTCAGAACATTTTTCATAATTTATTTACTCTGTTCTGTGCACCCTGGCATCATTCTCCGGGCGCACCTGGGTCCAGAAATAAAAAAAGTCACACCTGAGCCGCGACATGCTAATGTTTACATAATCCAAGGTCGCGGTAAGCGGCGAACCGGTATTAGAACGGGGCAATGAAACCGTTCCGGACCTCATCCCAGCGTTTACACGAACGCACGGTCACAGTCGACCGCCCACGGTCACGGCAGACGACCGCCCCGCCCCTTCACCGCGATCCCAGCCCTGTCCTGCACCTGCCCCTCTGGCCCCAACCCAACGAAAGTGCATTAATCAAAACAATATTTGTTCTTTTTTTGCTATCATTCATTTTCATTCATTCCTTTGGGTAAGTGTGAGTGTCTGCGCAATAACTGGGTCTCGTAAGACAGGTTTTATTTTTTTTCCCAGGTTGGTGTGCCCTTTCGAGCACGTGCCCATCAAAAAGTCTCGGCACGCGTACTGCTAGCAGCGACAACACGCCCAGCGCGACTCTGACATTTACACAAGCCAAGGTCTCGGTGGACAGTGAAATCATCCACGAGCCATGAAAGCAATGAAGCAATGAAACCGCTACATTTATCTTCTGCCCAGACGCAGCATTTATAGTATGTCATTACCATACTGATCAGGCTGATTTGTCAGCTAACACATTGGGCGGAAAAAATCAAAATACTTTAATCATTTATTTTTCTTCTGACTAAATGCATCATTTTTCACCATGAAGCAATTTCATTCATTATCCAAACACGCTTATCCTGAACAGGGTCACAGGGGGACTGGAGCCTATCCCAGCATACATTGGGTGAAAGGCAGGAATACACCCTGGACAGGTCGCCAGTCCATCACAGGGCACACACACCATTCACTCACACACTCATACCTACAGGCAATTTAGACTCTCCAATCCGCCTAACCTGCATGTCTTTGGACTGTGGGAGGAAACCGGAGTACCCGGAGGAAACCCACGCAAACACGGGAAGAACATGCAAACTCCACACAGAGAGGCCCCGGCCAACGGGGATTCGAACCCAGGACCTCCTCTCTGTGAGGCGGCAGTGCTACCCACTGCACCATCCATGCCGCCATGAAGCAATTTATCCAGCAAAAAGATCTGTTAAGAGGGCGATCGTGTTGTGACACAGCCATCAGCAGCCCCTCCATGTGAAGAGCAGTGGCCCACTGGACCTCTTATTGTGAATATACACGCAGATTTTTATTGATTTTTGATTGATGCAAAAGGCAGTTTGACAGATAAAAAAAGCACGGAAATGTAATATACTGCAATATATTATGAATATTTGGACCTATTTGATAATGCTAAATATATTTAACAGAAGTAAAATATATTTCCATATCTTAAAGGGGCAATAACTATAGTATTTGACAATATGCGATGACGTGTTGTGATATGCAGGTAATGTCATTATTTCAGCGTATTTGACGGTGTATCCCAGCTCCACAGGGTGAAGTGTATTCACGCCACGGCTTTCTCACTGCGGCACGTTTCAGCCGTTAGCTTAGGGCCGCCGTTCACAAGCAGCCGTTGTACTGCTGAAGGTTGATATTCATCTAACGTTTTGCGCGACAGAGCTGGCGATATTCCGTGCGGAACGCCGCTGCGTATTCCAGGGTCCGCCCACGTTCCCGATCGGCAGCGGGAGTGTCCCACGCTGTCGAACCATCTCCCGTCGGGGGTTTTTTCCGACGCGTTTCCTCCTCCCTCCCGGACCCGGGATCCCGCTCACAGCCGGGTCCCGGCGTTCCCGGCGTTCCCGTGCGGAGATCTGTCAGCGGGAAGCCCGAGGGCCGACGCTGGAGCCCACGCCGCGCAGCGTAATTGACAGTTACATTACGAGTCCCGCCGGATTTACAAAATGGCCGCAGTAGCTATCAAAACCTCCGGCACAGTGAGCTGACTGCCTCCCGCCCGGCCCAATGGATGCTGCCTGCCGGGTGACTGAGTGTCGTCCATATCAGTGTGGTTTTCTGTGTCATTCAGAGTTTCATTCTCTGTGATTTTTTTTGGGGCGTTTTTTTTTTCTTCCGCACGACCAGAGCACATCTCTGACAGCTTCAGGCTAAGAGTAAATCTTCAAACGTCCTGCGGTGTTCGGCAGGCACTCCTGCAGCGTGAAGCCAAGCGGGGATGCTTTCGCAAATTTCATCTGGAAGGTCTGATTGTGTGTAATGGGCTTTTAGTTAAACCCAGATTAGGGACAAAATTAGAAGTCCCCCCCCTCCCCCCGCGCCTCTCCCCACCGCGCCTCTCCCCACACCCCAAACTCCGCTGTAACATCACAGCTCAGGTGGGGATGTCCCTATTTCTGGGAATTGTGTTTTTCCTTTGCCATATACGGCCGGACTGATTCCAGCGTAAACACAGCCTCTCACCCCGACCATAAGCCCAGGTACTCGCTCGTTAGACGCGTGCTTCGCGGTGCGGTATCTCCCTGCAGGGGAGCGTCCTTAGAGCAGAACCAAGCTGTGTGAGTTTACTGCCATTTCCACGTCCAACTCAGACCTTATTTTATCCTCAGAGGCGGTGACCTACGGCTACCTACTGTATATGACATGGAAAGGATTTTCAAACAAGCAAACTGGTCCATTAAAGCCCCCCCCCCCCCCAATAAGTAAGCACCAGTCTTCCCATAATGCCAGACCGGAGATGGTGACCTTTGACCTACTGTATATGAAACAGAAAGGAAATGGAGGAAGCCGGTGCTGTGCTGAGAAAAGGGGCATCAAGCAAACTGGTCCATTAAACACACCCTCCCCTCCCACCACCCCCAACGCTTCTTAATAATCGAGCAATAAATGAGGACCAGCCTTCTCACTGGAGTGGACATCCGGAGCGGCATGCAAAGGAAAAACAGGCAGACATTGCACAAATACCATAGAGTTAAACATGAGTCCTCCAGGGCCCTCGCGTAATTAAAATACCATAGAATTACACATGCGAGTCGTGTGAGGCCCTGAGTCGAAATACCATAGAGTTTAACATGGATCTCGAAGGGTGAATCTGTGGAGCTGCTTTGCCCCCTCTC
>NC_083762.1:4645308-4677808 GCF_963514075.1 Conger conger | reverse complement strand
CAGTGATTTTAACAAAGTTTGTGCCGAACAGAAGGCAACTTCATTGAGACATGAACCTTGAGAATATGAATTTAATGAAGGAATGACACAAACCTCGTTAAATAAAGGCTGATGAGGTCAGGGCTGAATGGCCTTGAATGCGTCCATTGATCGAGTGTAATAAGTCAGCCAAAGTGATACCGAGACAATAAAAATAAGTTTCAAGGACCCCAAGTATTCTCTCGCCGTATTCGTCTGAAAGAATGAACCGTTCATCGACCTGCACGCCTGAAGAAAGGGGACTTGGTTAAAGGTACAATAAGTAAGATTTTTGTGTTAAAACATTGTTACAAGGCCATTGTAAATCCCCTCCTATCATTGAAAAAGGCTCACTGACATGTCTACTCGCCCTCTGCCTGTGGTTTATAGTGGTTTATAGTGGTTTATAGGTTTATAGGTTTATAGTCTGCCTGTGGTTTATATGGCATTATAGTTTTGATTTTGGGTTCAAATAATTCTTGGACGGTTCGCTGCGCTGTTAAACAAACAACAATGTGTGGAAAGTGGGAGCACAGTCTGTTGTTAAAATATATTTAAATAAAAATACAAAATATGCACATTTGTTTTGTTGTTGCCTAAAGGCTACTGGCAAGCGTTACGTTCAACCACCATGTTACTCCTTGAATTTAACAAAGCTAAAAAATAATCAAAACCACACTTAGCCACCTACCTGGCTTCTCTATTCTGATCAGAACTTAACCAGCCTATGTAACCATAGCAACACGTAAAACAGTAACAACCTTAACGGCCTAGAGTAGTTAATGCCAGCAAAACGGGCAAATTGGCCGTAAATATTGACGACTCCTGCTTATATGTTTATCTTTGGTAAACGGCCACGCTATAAGCGGAATAATCCACTCTGAGGCGGTCATTACGGGTTTTAATGCACTCTATGGAGAGGATCTTCACCCCCGCATCCGTGCATTAAAACCGCGTAATGACCACCTAGTCGCGAAATTACTCCCGACAAAATCACCATCTCGCATCCAATCAGAACGGAATTCACCTCACATTACAGCTGTAAACAACGGAAACAAAGCGTGGGTTAAATCATCAGGAGCGGCTTTGCATAAAGGGCGGATTTTGTGAATTCTTAATAAAGTATTGAAGCTGTGGTAGGCGATTTTTTGGGCGCGGGCAGAATCTGGGCAGAAGAAGAAAGGTTTTGAATGTATACCGCGGTGAAAAACCCACTCCCTCCTCTCCAGTCAGCCTCTCGGGGACACACGACACAATTTTGATAGGCAGGTAAGCCCGCCTCCTGGCTAAGAGCTTCCCTCATTGGATATTAGCTACCGGGAGCAATGACAAACGGAAGTCCCTGAAAATCTGTCCAGGGACAGTCACAGATATCAGAATTTTTCCCAGAGCAGTTGGTTTATTGCTAGCTGTCGGAATGTGAAGAGAATTTCACCAAATATTACACAAAAAATAAAATCGCCCAACAGCTGCATAAATAACATAAATAACAAAATGGCATCTAAAAATCCCATTTGTTAGTATTTATTCATGCTGGACAGTAACTAATTCTTCATTAGCTTTTAATACCACAGTGCAATCTGAAGTGCCCTGTGTTTTTGAAGGGCTGTACTTGACCTCCTCTGCCATTTTATATTTCTTCATTCAGCTGAAAATGTGTTATGTGAAGGCTTAGCACTAAAATATAACCTCCTGGGACCGGACGTTACATTCTGGCGACATTCTCTATATTGTATTTCACTTAACACGAGTGACATTCAGTTCAAAATTTAATGAAATATAGTATATTTAAAAATATCTTCGGGCGGCAGGGATGGTGCACTGCTGCCTCACAGCAAGGAGGTCCTGGGTTCAAATCCCCATCGGCCAGGGCCTCTCTGTGCAGAGTTTGCATGTTCTCCCCGTGTCTGCGTGGGTTTCCTCCCACAGTCCAAAGACATGCAGGTTAGGTGGATTGGAGAGTCTAAATTGCCCGTAGGTATGAGTGTGTGAGTGAATGGTGTGTGTGCCCTGCGATGGACTGGCGACCTGTCCAGGGTGTATTCCTGCCTTTCACCCAATGTAAGCTGGGATAGGCTCCAGCCCCCCCTGCGACCCTGTTCAGGATAACCGGGTTCAGATAATGGACGGACGGAAAAATATCTTCACCGCAAACATATTTCTGTCATCCAAGGCACTTGCATTATGTGAAAAACGATTTTTCTCCCGGGTCTCGGGAGGTTAAAATCGGAGAAAATAAATATCAGACGCACTTGACAGTCGTCTTGCCATCGTCCAATCAAGCAGGTTTCTGGATGTATTGAGCTCTGAAAACTCGAGCTCTCGCTGAAGTCACTCCATGACCAGGGCACACGTAGACTGCTCTGCTTTCTCAGGCCTTGGACTCCTGCTCGCCAGGGACCCCGGATATCGCCCGGGGTCCCTTAAAAACCCCGTCCCTCAGCAGCGTTCTGGGAAAGTGCAGTGGGGGGGGGGGGGTGTGTGTGTGTGAACGTGGGCTGGTTTTTTTTTTACCGCCGAAAGAACCCGAAATCTCACGGGCGGGGGGCACTTCTTTTCGAGAGTCCTGCTCTTCCGAGTAACGAGCCGGACGTGACCTCGGGAGAAGCCGGCCCGTTTGAGGCCGCGGCGGCCGGATCGATCTCCTCCCCGCTCGGTCACTCCCGACGGCGGCCGGGTCGCACGCTCGACCCACGCCGCTGAATTAAGTCCCTCTATTTTAGGAGGAGCTGGTTTTAAAGCCACTTTTGCTGAAAATCTGCGGAATTTGCCGGAACGGGATTTCGGAGTGATGTATGGGCCCCGGGGGGAAGGAAAGGCCCCCCAGCCTACATTATTTCAGCACGATAGCACGCCGCTTTCGACCGGGCTGTTTATTATTGCCGAAGACATCCCGCCTAATTATCCGTGTGCGCACTGTGTGTGTTGGCTCGGCGCTGACCTCTCCTCGATCCGCCGAGTCATTTAGGAATGCAAATCATGCGAGTGAGCAATTATCCAGTCGTTTATTCTGCATAATTTTTTTTTCCCCCGCGATAAATTCGCTAAATTATTTTCTCTGAAAATACGTTCCGGAAAAAAAAATTGGCCAGAATGACTGCGCGTGTCGAATTAGTTTCCGCGAACGCAGCTCTGAGCTGCACCCTGCTTCTGGGAGAGGAACCCGTTGAGCTCCGCATTGCTGAAGCAGCACTCCGGAGTTTAAATTGCTTACATATTCCATTTGATGAAATATCGCCGGTTAAGAATAGCAATCCCCGCAGGCCACTCTGGCCTTCCTGCTTTTCTGACAGTCCTGCTCCAGTGCTGTGATCATTGCACTGCGGTGCCAGGAAAGGGCCACTAGGTGGCAGCACCAACCCTTCACACAGGTGTGGCCACCGCTGTGATTTAGTGCAATCACTGCAGCTGTGTCGGGCTACTTCAGAGACTATTTTTCTCCTCTTTACTCTTTATTTTTCTTGCTCTTCTTCCTACTCCTAGCTCCACCCATCAGGAGAGGCTAGAAAAAGATTCAAGAAAAATAAATGAAGGTGGGGAAACCGAGAAAACATTAATCTCGTCAGTTCACCCATCCATTATCTTAACTTGCTTATCCTGAACAGGGTCGCAGGGGGGGCTGGAGCCTATCCCAGCATACATTCGGCGAAAGGCAGGAATACACCCTGGACAGGTCGCCAGTCCATCGCAGGGCACACACACCATTCACTCACACACTCATACCTATGGGCAATTTAGACTCTCCGATCCACCTAACCTGCATGTCTTTGGACTGTGTGAGGAAACCCACGCAGACACAGGAAGAACATGCAAACTCCACACAGAGAGGCCCTGGCCGATGGGGATTCGAACCCAGGACCTCCTTGCTGTGAGGCGGCAGTGCTACCCACATGACCGTGTTTAAGAATAACTGCAGTCAGCATAATCACCAACAATACATTAATATCTGGGGATACCCCATTTGGAAAGACAGCCATGGGTGAGAGAAATGTTTTGACAGGTGTAAGAGCCATGTGAGTTATCTGTAGGGGTGTCAACAGCCGATGGCTGTCAATCATCTCCTAATCGGGACGGAAGTGCAAGACGTTCCAACAGTAAACAATCAGGGCTAACGAACGAAAAAAGTGAATCTCCACAGCCAAAAGCTGTTCCTCCACACACATACACACTTGTGATCCCTGACAGATCCCGACAAACCGCGATAGCAGTAGTTCCCCGCTCCTGATCCCAAAGAGTTGCAAGGTGTGCTGGTTTTCGTTTTTACTCGGCACTTAATTGATTAATTGATCAATTAAAGGTACAATAGCTCATTTCTATTCTAACGGTCAAGAGGGGAATAGCAACAACAGCCACCTTCAAACCACAACACTGTTTATCCCTCCCCCTTCTCTGTAAAGGTGCTGACGTTGAAATGGCATTGGCTGTGGGAATATTCAACCAATGAGCCTGATTTATTGTACAGTTATACAATGTTTTGATACAGAGTGCTGGGCCGTCAACTGTATATTTTGAAAACCAAATTTTAGGACCATAAACACAGGCAGAGGGTGAGTCAACATGTCAGTGAGCCATTTTCAATGATAGGAAGGGGTTTACAATGGTCTTGTCAAAATGTTTTAACACAAGAATCTATTGTACCTTTAAAGCAGTTAATTACGAATCCGCTAACTCACCTCACCTGGTTTCTTGGGTCTGAAATTGAATTGGTTGCTGATATTAAGGTGAAAACAAAAACCAATCAAACGCAGTAGTGCATCTCTTCAGCAATTCATCCTAAAGACGAAGACTGGGCAGTGTAACACAACGGTTAAAGAAAAGGGCTCGCTATTCCAAGGCTGGAGGTTTGATTCCTAGGCACGGCCTGTTTTACCCTTGAGCAAGATGCTCAACATGAATCACTGCATTATGAATAGGAACACAAAGAGGCAAGAACAGACTGTGCCAGAGCACGATGCTGGCTGAGACCTGCTAAATGCGATGTATCTGCTGCCGTGAAGCGTTTGTGCGGAGGCCAGTGTGATGGCGCAGTGGGTAGCACTGTCGCATCAAAAGCCAGAAAGTTTTGTGCCTTTCTGTGTCGAGTTTGAATGTCAAAGGCCTGTAGCCTATAGCCTTGTGGCTAAGGTGCTTGACAGTTCAAGCCCCAGTATAGCCACAATAAGATCAGTGCAGCTGTTGGGCCCTTAAGGCTCTTAGCCCCACATTGCTCCAGAGGGGATTGTCCCCAGCCTAGTGTAATCAACTGGAAGTCGCTTTGGATAAAAGCATCAGCTAAATAAAAATATGTTATTATCATGAATTATTATGGTGCAGTTGGTAGTGCTATCGCATCAAAGCAATAAGGTTGGGGCCTCTCTGTGTGGAGTTTCCATGTCAAGGAGATGCAGGTAAGTGTGGACTGGTATGTGTCCCATCCCATAACCTCTGACCTGTGAAAGGGTTAGATAACGGTGCGTGGATGTTTGTGTATAAGTATTGTATTGCATTCTATATGGCTTATATTATATACTGTTAACTCTCTGCTATGCATTCCACTTGCATAGAAAAATGTAATGTTTTTTGTGTGAAAAATAAATATTGATTTTTTTCTCATCCTCCAGAAATAATTTCAACAATTAATTACAGTATCTAAAAATGCAAGAACAATTTCAACAATAACACCAGTTTCAGCAAAAATGTAGATAATCATGTTTTTATCATAATTATCACGGCAATCGTCATAATTGTATAATGACCTAAACTGAACTGTAGTCATTTTAATAACCTCAATTTATATTTCTGTTGGCGTTGTGTGTGAGAGTCGGATGTCAGAACTTGTAAATGAGCCTAAAGTTTTCAGGTCTAAAGAAAATTACATTACATTAATGACATTTGGCAGACGCTCTTATCCAGAGCGACGGACAACAAAGTGCATACCCATAACCAGGGATAAGTGCGCTGAAAGACCCTAGAGGGAAGTACAATTTCAACTGCTACCTGCACAACAAAGATAAGGACCAGGGCCTATTAGATTTTTTTTTTTTTAAACAAACAAACAAACAAACAAACAACGCAAGTATGCCCAAACCCCTTAACTAGCCAAACACTGCTTACCTAACCAAACTAAAAATACTGATACACAAAAAAGTTAATCACATAATAAAAAATTAAAAAATGCTGGTAGAAAAATATAATAATAATAATTATTATTATTATAATTATTATAATTATTATAATTATTATATATATATATATATATACATATATATTCTTGCTAACGACCGTGACAGTTGTGAGAGGTCCTGTTCAGGCAATACATTGCGAATGATGACGATGTAATGAGTTTTTCTTATTCTGATCGTGCTAAGTTGGACTTTTGGAGAGCTTTTTGCATTAGCTAATGAAATAAGTAAGGGGATAATATAATATAACCCTATGATAGGGTGTTATTCATGGGGTATTATCCCAGAGTAATGTCGTTTTGGATTTTAATTTATTTTTTAGTTTAGAAACAAACGTATTAATTGAAACACAAGGGGAAGGGAATAGTCCCGGTTGCTGAGAAAGAAAAAATCTTCATGCGGCCTAAAAAATCGCTGAAGAAAAGTTCACCAGCTCACCATCGCCGAAAGGAAATAAAACATTAGGCAATTAACTAATGTTAGCTCGCAAAATAATAGTAAGCAATTTATAGCAATCTGACGCTGTATTCTCGACTTCAGTGCCCTGCAGCTGAACGGAGCCCTTCCCATTTTGAACTGAAGCATAGAAAGGGCTTTTAGTCACACAGCTGTCAAAATCAGCTAGCATGCCTCGCTCTTGTAGACAGTCCCGCAAAACAAAGCACATTCAATTATCAGGAACTTCACGGTATGTAGTTAACAGAGGATATCAAGTGTACTGAATATATTTTAGCATCTCACTTAGAGCCCAGCAGCTGCGCAGATCTTATTGTGGGTACACCTGGGTTGAACCACCAAACTTCCGGGTCCCAGTCATGTACATTAACCACTAGCTGCCCTATTTTTACTTTATTTCTGTGGTAAAGTTTGTGCAAGCAAAAGGCTTAACGCTCAAGAGAGGAATAGCACCGTCAAACACATTCAAACCACAACACTGTTTAAACGCACTGACGTTGTACAACTATACGATGTACAACGTCATCGTATAGCTGTACAATGACGTTGTGTCGGGCGGTCAACTGTATATTTTGAAACCGAAACATGACAGTGAGGCCTTTTCAATGATAGGAAGGGATTTACAATGGTCTTGTAACAATGCTTTAACACAAACATCTTACCTATTTCTACCTTGACAACGAAGTTATCGAATTTCTCCTAGCGCGGAGCAATTACCCCTCAGTCCCACGTAGGCGTGGGCACAGCTGGGAATTAACTGGCTAATCAGGAGCCTCGACACCCACGCTGCGGTTCGCAAGAATAGTGCAGAATCTAATAGAGGGGCCAATTGTCTCGGCAATTTTCCCTTGGCTTCACATTGATAATAAAACCGCAGTCCAATCGACATTACCCCGTAAATAAACAGGCAGACAGGAGGAGGTCTCCGGTCGAAGATGTCACATCTCCATACCGCATCCTGCCCCGCGCGGATCAGCGTGGGTCTGAACAATCATGCCGTCTACAGAGCGGTCACGACTAGGTGAAATACGGGACGTTTCAGGAAGTATCGTCCTATCCGTTCGAATAATTAGGCTAAATTGCCTTATCCATCCTTCCACGAGAAAGGTTTGAGCCGATTTATGTAAGCCAAACTAAGGATAGATTATTGGCAAATGTAGGATGGGGAGACTAGTAACGTTTTGCCTTCTCTTCTCTCCACCTCTCCCCCTCTTCTACGTGTTTTAGCTTACACACTCAACACCACACGCGTATACTCAAACCAAGCCTCTCTTCTCTTATTTGTGTAAAATGCTTATGTTTATAGTTTAGGGGGCTCTTATGAGCCCCTTTGGGTTTATTTCCTCTCTCACACAAATTGTCTTGCATCTTATTTATGAGGTTATCTTATTTCATGTTCTCATGTGTTTTTTGTTTTTGTTTTTGTTTTAATTTTTGTACAAATAAATGAATTATAAAATCGAATCAAGTGTTCCCGAAATTCAGAAGCCTCTCTCCACCCGTCTGGCTCGCTCAGCACAGATTCTCCACGGTGGCTGTTCCTTCTCACAACGCCCCCCCCCCCCCCCCCCCCCCCTGAGAACCTGCCGGAATCTGGCTGCACCCCACGCATCTTTTAAATATAGCAGTCGCATTCACCAATTGACCTTATTTAGACGGGCCAATTAGGTTAGACGTCCGGGCCGGTCCTGCTCCGCAGTTCCCCGGCTCGTTGCTCGGCTGTGTCATTCGTTTTATTCCTGGTTTCTTAACCTTTCCCAAATGGCGTTCTGGCAGTTATGGGTGGACTTCATGGCCAGAGGGAGCCGATTCCTGGAGATTCCCCCGGGGAAACGGCCAACGAAAAGCTTACCATTTTAAAAAAAACAAATTAAAAAAAAAACAAATGCAACTGTAACTAAAGTAAACTTTATTTCGGTTCAGCCGTGGAACATATGTTATACGGGTCAGAGATTATTTCATTATTTTTGGAAAGTAGAATGAATTACTGGGAGAATATGGAAACGTTGTACAGTTACCATTCCTGTATGTAGACTTCACGGGGCCTAAACAAGCACTCGGGCCATTGATTCCCAAACTATGTTTATAGGTTTGATTCCCAAGATCAGCTATTATAGGTTTAATAAACGCATCGGTGTGAATAAAGTTTCTTCATTTGTGGCATTTTTAAACTGAATCCACATTGGCTCAGTCTTACACAGAAACCCCCAGGCGTTCATCGGAAACTATTACTTCTCCATGAAGACACGCTCTTTTCTAACATTTTACGGTATAAGATCAATGGCTTTTCCAGATTAATAGTTCTCCTGATCAATGCATTGGGCTCCAGCCTTGCGAACCTCCACAGTTTCCCCATCGTTTATTCTGCACCGGTGGAGTCTGTGGTTTAAAGTCCGTGACCGTGCACGCGATGCACGTGTCTCCCCGGTCCGCCAGGAAATCCTTCCTTGAAGGCGCAAAGGGGGATTGCCACAAAAACCACACACCTTTTCATCTCCTCTGCGTCGCCCGCTCAAAGCCTCACGCAGCTTATCTCATATTACGTAATCCATTTATACAGCCGGATATTTCCTGATGCACTTCAGGTGCCTTTGGTGACTTTAGCTCAAGGGTACACCAGCTGTGCCTATTATTATTTATTTTTTTTTTTTTTTGTGACTCATTTTTATTTGCGACACATTTTCACACACACAGAATCCAATCACAGGCCAAGAGAACAACACTAAAGTAGAACAATATCGATAAACCCCCAAAAGCAGACAAGCTGTCGCTGTTTGCTAGGAGAAAAACAAAAACACTAAAAGGGGCAATTGGGTAAACAACACCTTAAAATATTCCACTCACAGCACATAAGATGACATACCCAATGCTGAGTAACAGAATGCGCCCCAGGTTTGCACAGCACATGCAGGGACGACTTTTTACAAAGCCACACGTCTAGCTATGCAAGCTTGACCAGCTTTTCATAAGGCAGGTCTAGCTGGGTATGAGCTGGTCAACCAGCCACTGCTGGTAGCTTGTCTTTTTCAAAACATAGCTTCAGCTGGTCAAACCATGTCAAGCTGGGATCTGGTCTGAACTGGTTAACCACCCACCAGCTGTTTTTTCAGCAGGGTTCCATGCACTCAACCAGCTCCCAGCTCCCAGCTTGACATGGTTTGACCAGCTCAAGCTATGTTCTGAAACAGACTCAGACAAGTTACAAGCACTAGCTGGTTGACCTGCTCATACCCAGCTAGACCAGCTTCATGACCAGCTTGGCCAGCTCAAGGGTCAAGCTGGCATCACTGGATTTCTCAGCATGGATGTCTATCCGGACGAGAACTCACATTTTCACAAGTCCCGCGTGGCTCCTCATGGTTACTTTAAACAGGGCACATTTCTGAGGAGCAGGGAAATTAGTTTTTAAAACTGTCCAAGGAAAAAAAAAGAAAAAAATATTAAATGGACAGGAAATTAAATAAAATCATGAAAACATAGAGAGGCGGCCCTCTGAATAATTGCTGATATTCTTACCTTCAAACACACTAATTTAATCCTGCATTCATTCCGGGGGCTTTCATGCAAGGCTGCCTGGCCAAAGTTAATGAGTAAATGAATTGCTCGGAGCAGTACGGCATAATAGGGTCAGATTGGTCTGGTCTATTTGACATGCTAATCGCAGGCACACAATCAAACACCACAGTCCACGTAATATTGAGTCATTTTAGGGTACATGATATGTAACAACTATCGCTCTCATTAAGTTGATGAAGATGCCACAGACATAGCCAAGGGACAGAGGAGGTTCTGGGTAATGCCTATTACTTGTATTCCAATTTTTTTCCATTACTTTTTACAAATTAATTCCACCCCACACCCACCCAACCGCCCATCTGTTGACTTTTCTTTTTTTCAGTCTGAGAACAGATTTTGAAAGTATCACGGCCACACCAAACAGCATCACAGTATGATGCTGAACAGACAACTGCACAATAAACACATTTAGCAAAGTGACAAACGCTCACACGGAGTTATCCGTCTTGCGATTCGTCCTGCTGCCTCTCGCTGTCCCAGATTCAACCCTGGCGAAGGCGCACGCAGAACAGATTTATCACCCTTGTGCTGTTTCCCTGCATGTACAAAATAACAAATCAGGAGAGGCAGCAACCACTAGTCTCTCCCGATTCGCGATGTGTACATTATCCATCCGGTCCCCCATACTGGTTTGTAGAATGAGATTGGGACTGCCTGACGCATCAGTTGGTGATGGAGAGAGAATGTTACTGGAAGTGTTTTGTCATCAGGCTGAAACTTCCACTGTGATGTCATCAAATGGGGACACAGCCAGGGCGGTGCTGGCCCTCTGATGTCCTCACTGTGTGCCAATCAGGAGAGAGGGGGCGTCGATTACGTGAGAATAGGGCCTTCGCATGAAACCACAACTGGTATTGCACATGTAGTACGTATAGTCCTTTATTTAAACGGGTGATCTCGTTGAGATCAAGATCTCTTTTTCAAGAGAGACCTAATACAACAAAAACATATAAAAAAAAATGCTACAAAGACATTCATATCAAACACACATTACCCATAACGTCAAGCCCAGAGAGAACAAGTAATGAAAGTCTAATAAAATGTCTCCAAGCATCACTACGAACAATAAAAGTCCGAAATTGTAGATTTCAACTCATGGAATGAAATGAGTGTGTCGAATTTCCAAGACTGTAGCATTCCATTTAGATGGAGCATAAAACCTAAATCCAGACTTACTGAACTGTCTTTATGCAAGGAACATTTAAGATGAGGTTTTTATGAGACCTAGTGTTAACAATACCATGTTTAAAACAGATTATGGATAAAGATACAGTAAGGTAAGGGATAAAAGATAAGGTAATTTGACAAGTAAGGCCTTACAAATGAATAAAATCCAGTGCAAGTTTCTCCTAGTTGTTAGGTTGGGCCAACCCAGTTTCTCATATGGTACACAGCGGTGAATTTGATATTTATTGTTTGTGATAAAGCGTAAGGCATGGTGGTAGACTGCATCCAATGCCTTAAGGGCGGTCTGAGAGGCACAGCCATGAATAGTGTCTCCATAGTCCAGCACAGGGAGAACTGTGGTTTGGACAATTCCTTTTTTTAACACCCAATGAAAAACAAGCCTTGTTTCGATACAGGAAACCGATTTTGACATTGAGTTAATGGATGAGGCGTTTCACCTGGGCTTGAGAAGAAAACGTGCTGTCCAGACAGATTCCCAAATAGAAACGTCAAGTCCTGAATCAGTTTTCAAATGTGAACAAAATGTGGAGGGTGTATGTGTGTGTGACCACCCAATCGCGTTTATGATTCTATTGCTCAACAAGGAACATTTCAGTGGAAAATCGTGACGAAAATATTCCCATATTAGAGATCGAATGAGCCCTAGAGAAAGTTTGAGTCACACAACAGTAATACCAGAATGCTTAAGAATGGTAAACAGTTCGCATTTATATAGCGCCTTTTATCCAAAGCGCTGTACAATTGATGGCCATTCATACACACACTCACACACACACCAATGGCGATTGGCTGCCATACAAGGCACCAACCAGCTCGTCAGGAGCATTTGGCAGTCGACTGCTCTTACCACCTGAGCCAATGAGACAACTGCTCTTACCGCCTGAGCCAATGAGACAACTGCTCTTATCGCCTGAGCCAATGAGATGACTGCTCTTACCGCCTGAGCCAATGTCGCCCCAAGAAACCCAAAAACATTTCCTTTTGAAAGCCATCATGTCTTTATTAGGCCATAATTGGAAGAACCTCCACAAACAACATAGCAAAGACCTGTTGAGATAAGTGTCTAGGGTTCTTTCCAGCGAAGTTTATAAATAAACATGTCTGACTTTCTTCAGTTTAGTGCCTCGCAGATCTGGACTGGTGTGCCTTGTTAGTACATCGTATTGCCAAAAAACTGGCAGTGTACGTATGTTTGTCATAATTACATTAGAAGAGCTAGTTTTGGCCCACTTTCAAAATGACTTTTCACAGGAGATATCGATGATAATCGGTATAATTAGTCGGACTAATGGGCCCACTTAAAATTTCGGAAACACAGTGTGTGCTTGCAATTACTTGCGACCCCCTTGCGTTTGGCCAACTGTTGGATGGTTGCCCTCTGTGCTCTGCTGAGCCGGGAGTTCACCTAAGGTTTGAAGAGGAAAAGAGGCTGAAATTCTGCCGTGCGATTCCCGCTCAGGTGAACCTCAGTGAACCCAGCTCTGTGTGCCGAGATGCTTTCACTGCCGGCGTTTGGATGAATACTGAAAGAACGGGGGGTGGGGAAATTCATAATGGCATACTCTCGCCCCAAACTCTCTCACCCACAATGGCATTCTGTCTGCTCTGTTTGCTCTGTCTGTCTGCTCTGTTGTCTTTGATGCCATATTTGGACATGCATACCACGCCTGGCACAGTATCAGAGTCAGAGATTATAGTTGATTCAGAGTCCCTTCTCTGTAGGGTGTGTCTGTACGTACGGACGCATTTGACACTAGACTTAACCCTTTCGAGAGTTGTTCTGGTTGATCCTGGGGGACCCCTGTGTATGCTATTTTATTTATTTATTGAAACCACACTTACAGAACAACTTATTATCACAAACCACACCTACAACCCCAAAATCAGAGGTGTCAAACTCAGAGGTGTTTTTGTTTCAGCACAAGTGATGAATTTAAGTGATTAATTGGCTAAAGATTCTACACACCTTGTTCTCAAGGCCTTAATTGGCTGTTAATTGAAAGGAAACTACAAATACCAGCACTGCGGCCCTCCAGGACTGGAGTTTGACACCCTTGCCCTAAATTTTAGTGAGCTGTTAAGTCTTCTGAACCTCCTGAGACCCAGGGAAAGAAAGACAAAAAAAACATCTAAAGTATTTAACATTTTTCTGACAAAATACAGGTGTATTGGATGTTGCGGTGAAAATATTTTTCAAATTGATATTTTATTTCATTTTCTTTGAATGGCCCTTATGCTAAGATAACTGCTGTGTAGAGCCTAGAGAAGCCAAAGGGGTCTAATTAAGGGTTAATTAGACACTTTGAATGTCTACTGGGGGCGAGACCAGTGAAATAGCCAGTAGCCATGTGCCACTGGTCACACCCGTTAGAGAAAAAAGGACCCCAAACAAGACCAAACCGCTGCCTGCGCGGTGCACATCACACTCGTTTCTATGGAAACACAGCTGAATTTCTTCCAGTATGAAATGTGATGAGTTCTCCTGGAGCGAGCCGGGGCTCGTTGTTCTGCTCTTTGATTTGAGAGGTGATTCACCGACGCGGCCAAGAATCGCCTCCAGATGACGGGGGCTACTCACGCCGCCCAGACGGAGAGCGCCTTAGTTGGACATGAGAGTCGACGGCTATACCTTTAGAAGTCTCCGGAAACTATGCACGTCTTCAGAGGTATGCATTCCTGCGATGGAAAGAGTTATCCACTCCGAAGAGGAGATTTTGTTCGGTATGAAGGTCTCTCCGTGTCGTAATTCATTGGTTCACTGTTTTTTTTTGCCTTTTTGACAGGCTCAATCCCTGGGCTTCGTGGCCTCAGCCGCGGGCAGGAGCTGCCCCAGCTCTCATGGGCCATTAGAAAAGAGGGGAATTCTCTCTTTCTTTCCGTTAAAATAGAGTCAACTGCAAAGCATCACGGGTCGCCATTCTGCCCTGTCCAATCCATGGCCTTGTCCAAAACAGCCTCGGAGCTAATGTCCTCAAAGTATGTACTGGTCTACGAAGTATACTGCTTACTGCTTAGTGCATATTTCTTTAGTACGAGATGGGCAGTATGCAACAGATATCCGTATTATTTCCCGACCGTACTGTGGAAGCGCTGTAAGACAAACCACACTTGCAGCCATCCTCACAGACCGGGACGCACAAGTCATCTGGGCAAATGTGAGACATAAGTGTCTTACTAACAAACAGAAAGACATTGCCTGGATGACTGCCCATAGGTGTCTCCCCACTGGAACATTTATGTATCGCCAGCACTTAGCCCTGACTGATCGCTGCCCCCACGGATGCACTGACTCAGAACACATACACCAATTCTGTTCTGGGAGTGCTCTGTGGCCAGGCGGGTCTGGGGCCTTGTTTGTTCCTCTGAGGTCCTCCCCGATGGCTGAGGGCACCCTCTACGGTCCAATGGGGCGATGCAAGTCAATCGATCTCCAGCGTCAGTGGGTGATCATTAACAGCGCGAAGCAGGTCCTGTGGGAGACGAGGAACATCAAGGTCTACCAAAAAAAACAACAGTAGACCTGGTCATTCTCAGGAGGAGGACCTAAAACCTCCTCCAAGATGGTGTGTTACTGGACTGTTACTGAATTTTGATTCACTTTTTCCTTTGTTTGCATTTTTGTATTGCTTTTGTTATTATAACATTTAAATTATAAACCAATTATAACATTTAAAACTTCTTTCAGAAAATTTTCACATTTTGCAGCTTTCCAAAAGGGGAAGTACATTACTAAGAATCAATACATTACGTTATCAAGAGGCTGAACCAACAGGTTTATACAGTCTCCTAATTCACAGTGTGTCCATGCATCACAGCTGTATAATATACAGTAATTGGGAGTTAATTACCTTGATCAGAGATACAACGCCAGTACTCCCGGGAGTTGGACCTACAACCTTTGGCGTGTAAGCGCAGAATCATAACGACATTGGCGCACTCACTCAAACTTTGTTTTGGAAACCTTTGTCTGTGCATTTACTTGGCCAAGCTCCTTCTCCGCGTTAACTTGCGTATCGTGGAGTTTACTCTTCTATTCTTACAGCCTGATATTTGCATAGAGCAGAAGAGCGCTGTCACAGTAGGCTCTGCACACACACTGTTAGAGGATCTCTACAAATAAATAAATCAGTCAAAACATTAAATAGTTTGTGTGATGCTGGAGGAAACTGAGTTTAGTTAACTGTGTTATTTTTGGGGTGAAGCATGTGAAGAGGAGTGCTCGAGTATTTTGTGCTTCTCTCTCCATCTCTCTCCCTCTTCCCCTCTTCTCTCCCTCTCTCCATCTCTCTTTCTCTCCATCTCTCTCCCTCTCCTTTCTTTCTCTCTCCCACTCTCTCTATCTCCATCTTTCCTCCCTCACTCCCCCTCTCTACCCAGTGGAGAAGCCACACCTGCCACAATGCAACAAACACTTTCTATTTTGTCACAAAATTTTGCCAGATTTCTTTCATTCAGTTTTCCCTTTAATGTTGTTGCCATTGTTTTGCATTCTTTTTTTAGCTCGTCAGAAAGTACACAGATTGTATTTGATTTGACAGCGAGCAGGTTTGTGACAACGCATCAGAGAAATTGTTTCTTCAGGTAAAAAGGTCAGCCTCTGTCTGGTGTTCAGGCTGGATGGCTCACACAGTCAGCTCCTGTCTGGTGTTCAGGCCCTGTCTGGTGTTCAGGCTGGATGGCTCACACAGTCAGCTCCTGTCTGGTGTTCAGGCCCTGTCTGGTGTTCAGGCTGGACGTCTCACACAGTCAGCTCCTGTCTGGTGTTCAGGCCCTGTCTGGTGTTCAGGCTGGATGGCTCACACAGTCAGGCCCTGTCTGGTGTTCAGGCTGGATGTCTCACACCGTCAGGCCCTGCCTGGTGTTCAGGCCCTGCCTGGTGTTCAGGCTGGATGTCTCACACCGTCAGGCCCTGCCTGGTGTTCAGGCTGGATGGCTCACACAGTCAGGCCCTGCCTGGTGTTCAGGCTGGATGTCTCACACAGTCAGGCCCTGTCTGGTGTTCAGGCCCTGTCTGGTGTTCAGGCTGGACGTCTCACACAGTCAGGCCCTGTCTGGTGTTCAGGCCCTGTCTGGTGTTCAGGCTGGATGTCTCACACAGTCAGCTCCTGTCTGGTGTTCAGGCTGGACTTCTCACACAGTCAGCTCCTGTCTGGTGTTCAGGCTGGATGTCTCACACAGTCAGGCCCTGTCTGGTGTTCAGGCTGGATGTCTCACACAGTCAGGCCCTGTCTGGTGTTCAGGCTGGATGTCTCACAGTCAGCTCCTGTCTGGTGTTGCTGGTGGGCCCGAGACGTCGGGCGTACAGGCTGGACGGCACGCACATGTCCTGTCAGAGCGATGACAGCGTCTCATTCGGCACGTAGGCTCAGCCTGTCATCTCAGCTCATTATCATCGTGCCTGTCCGCAGCCGGCAATCCAAAACGCGCCGCGCTTCTGTTTATTTATTCTCTTATCGAGTGCAGACAGCACGAGCGCTCTATCTGGGAGGAGCAGGCCATTGTGTCCCGCTGTCATTGCGGTCGACCGCGTGCCTCTCTCCTCTTGTTTGACAGAGGTGGCCTAGTTTAGAGAGGTCTCCTCCGCACGACAGAACCATCTGCACCGCACGGATGACAGCTGTTTCCTGCAACCCACACCCCCCCCCCTCCACCCGACATACACACACACCCGACGCGTCCGGCGCGCCTGTGTGACCTCAGCGTCTGAATGCCACTCATAATTAGGGCCTTTAATCATGTTCATGGCCTGAGTGGGAGAGGAGGGGCTCCGGGACCCCCCCCGTGCCTCATCAATACCTCCTTGTCTCCTCAGGCTGTTGCCCTTTCCAACCGACACACCCGGCAACCTTTTCAGACGCCCGTGACGATGACTGTCTGATAGATGGGCTCCCTCATCACTCACATTGTTTACTTATTTATTTATTTATTTATTTATTTATTTAATAGGGGCAGCCTGTAGCCTAGTGGCTAAGGTACATGACCGGGGCCAGGAAGGTCGCTGGTTCAAGCCCCCCGGTGTAGCCACGATAAGATCCGCACAGCTGCTGGGCCCTCGAGCAAGGGCCCTTAACCCCTCATTGCTCCACGGGACATTGTTCCCCTGCTTAGTGTAATCGACTGTAAGTCGTTTTGGATAGAACTGTCAGCTGAATAACTAATGTAATTAGACCTTCGAGGAAAGCGAGGGCCAGCAGAGGGCACTCTTTCCTCTAGACGAGGGATGGGCGGGCCGTATCTGTTTCTGGATCTCAGACCAACTTCTGCTCTTAATGATTTAATTAGCTCAATAATTTACATGATCTGTCATTTTACAAAAAATATAGGCAGCAGCCGGTAAATGTTCATGTCCTCGTCATCATTTTAGTGTGGTCTAATTCACAAGTGAATCGGGAATATTTCTAATGAACTGATCGCGCCTGGGTAGCTGGTGGCAGCAAAAATCCTGTTTACACACCGGCCCTCCGGGACTGGGATTGCCCACCCCTGCTATAGACCAAACTGAAGCCCTATGCCCTAGCACTGTGCTGTAGACAAAAAAAATAGTGTTTGATTTAAAGCAAAAGCAGCATAAGAAATGACAGCAACAATTTTTCTTAGAAGTCTGACTACATAATTCCGGTAGACAATGAAAGCCCTTATGAACAAATCAGAGCACCCCCGATATAAGTGAACTGTGATGTCTTCTTCTCTCGTTATCACCAAATGAAGATGTACTGATTAAAAATGTCTAGCGGACTTACAACGATCATAAAACATACAGGGACAGGCCTGTGATATGTGCAATATTCCCTACCGAGTTATTCGCCGATATATTAATCAACTACGACAACTGTCCTCAGTGGCCATAAGATATTTCTTTCAACGTTGACAGCGAAAGAAGATATGGTACTACCACAGGGTATTACTCTCGTTATGTGCCTGTCAAAGAACTATACTTTTTTTTTTTTACACTTTCGACTAGAACTTCCCACAGGCGTATTCATCTACTTATCTGTTATGACATACTGCCCTCTACAGGCTACTTCCTGTGTTTGTGAGAGAACCTTTGAAAATATCTGTAATTCTGTTGGATTGTGAATGGCGACCCCACGCATCGATAGTTGTTATACACTTTCACTTTCGTTTCTTCTGGACAGCTTCAAGCACGTTCAATAAATTAATTCAGTTTCTTGAAAAGCATGAGATGCGGCTAACGTTACAGAAAGTTGTAGTCGCATCAAACTCAAAACACTGGTGCTAGCCTTCCAAGCAGTTTAGGGGTCTTCCCCAGTTTACCTACAAAAAATCATCAGACTCTACACTCCTGCCAGACCTCTTCGTTCAGCCTCCACAGGCCGCTTGGCACCTCCTCCTCTTCGAACTTCCACCTCACGCTCACGACTACTGTCTGTTCTGGCTCCACGGTGGTGGAGGTCAGAACTGTAGAATCTCTTCCCACCTTCAAGCGCAAACTGAAGACGCACCTCTTCAAGCAGCACCTCTCCCCGTCCCTCCCTACCTCCCTGTGAACCCTAATTGTCTTTCTGTGATTTACTTTTTTGTGTATCAGTATTTTTAGTTTGGTTAGGTAAGCAGTGTTTGGCTAGCTAAGGGGTTTGGTCATACTTTTGCGTTGTTTGTTTAAAAAATAATAATACATTAAAAAAAAAAAATAGGCCCTGGTCCTTATCTTTGTGCAGGTAGCAGTTGAAATTGTACTTCCCTCTAGCGTCTTTCAGCGCACTTATCCCTGGTTATGGGTATGCACTTTGTTGTACGTCGCTCTGGATAAGAGCGTCTGCCAAATGCCATTAATGTAATTTAGTCCATTAAAATCACTTACTTATGTTCAACGAAATTGTTTGCCTTTAACCTTGATTGTATTTCCTTGCAATTAAGTAAGTGTCCACCATCTGCCTTTATGCTTTTGGACACAATCCCTCGGTTTGCCCCACATGACACCGTTGAACGTTTTCAGCACCCTCCACCACCAACCCTGCTTCGAGTCGCAGGCGTGTCTCTCCGCGGCGTAGCCTACTTCCTGGCAAGCTGATTTTGTTCTCCCCAAACACACTCAACGCAATCGACTGCGATTCGCCAGAGCTAGACAGACGTTCATGGCCGACATGATCAGACATAAGTATGAAGTGCTTACAAGTTGAGTCTGTCTGGTATGACGTAAAAATCATGAAATATTTTGAAATGAGAATTGTCTGCAGCAATACAATGGGGAGCTATGTGATATTTAATTTTACGTAAGCAATACTCATCTAGCTAAGACTGATAAAGCTACGCTATAACGTTAATTTCCTGACAGTAGTGCACAGCGAAATGGATGTTATTTATATAAGCTCTGGCACTGAGGACGACTCCGACATAGAGATTGTGAGCGTTTACAATGACACCGAAGACGATTCAAAAGACGTTCTCAGGGAATGGTCAAGCATTCCACCGGTAAGTAACTTAGCTTGCTTGCTAACCCATTTAAACCGTTGTTTAACTTTGCACACTTCGCTGGGCTCACATGTTAAAACGCGACACGCGGGGTGGGGCACGTCAGTGCTGCAATGACAACCTTCCCCGAGCTAGATCACTAGCTACATCGATTCTTGCCAACCTCAAATCTTATTCCGCGTTTATTTTGATCAAGGGTCTGCACGTGTCTACCACAGGCGTGCTGTAAATATAGCCTAACTACGGAGAACGTAAGAAAATAAGCAGTGTCGGCCCTACAGTAACCTATCTTAAAATACTTAAAATAAAAAAATAAAATACTTATCTTAAAATACTACCTAGCAAATGTTGTCAAAGTCATACATTTTAAGCATCCCTAGTGATTTTGGGCCCCATGGAAAGATCTTATGAAAGTTATGCGTATATGATCCTCTACTGTTTTTCGTTACCACCTTGCTCCCCACATACCAAGGTCCTGACCTGAGCATTTCCCCTTTGCTTCAGTGAATAATAATTAAATAAAGCTGTCAGGTATCTTTAGAAACGTCAACGTACCTAATGCTACAATGGCTATCTATCTATATTTATGTGGCAGCTACGCTCATTTAATCGAAAAGTTTCAGCACAGTGACAGATGCGTATGGTTGTACCCGGATTCCGGGAGGTGAACATGAAGAACACATCTTGAACAGAGACCGTTACAAGTTTGATCATATCGTTTGCACTGTCTGCATAGGCGTGGGCGGTGAGTATTGAAAGAAAAACCAGACCAGTTGATAACACGTTTAGAGACGAATGGATTTGTTCAAAGATTATGAGATTACAATCTGTCATAATAACGACGTATTTTGGTACGAGCACGGCACGCGGAACGATGCGTCTCGATCATTGTGGGGTCTTGCCGCCGAATGTATTCGCTTGTTTGTTTGTTTGTTTGTTTTTTTGTTTGTTTGTTTATTACAGTCGGTTTATTTGGTTCAATAGACAGAAAATGTTTAGTTAACGTTCAGGATATAATTTGACCTAGACCTTGTATATCGTGTTAAAGTATTAGGCTAACGTTATACAATGTAATTAAGACATTTATGCTAAATAACGTTACCCTACATTTTTTACGTTAGGCTAGCTAGCTATACCATAAGCTAAGGTAGGCTATTTAACGTTAGCAAGCAGTTATCTAAAAATTGAGCTGGTCTAACATTAGCTAACCAGGTAAGGTTAACATACCAGCAGCTATGGTAATGTCAGGTAATAGGCAGTCTCAGGATTAAATCCAAAATTGATACACTGCTAGCCTAGTGGTGTTAGCTATAAACATTTAGTGGAAAAGTAATTCGCTAAACAAATACACGTCCATATAACGTTAGAGCATGTGAAAATATTCCATAAACAGGTATTTGTATAAGTTACGTTACACCTGGAAAGATGGTTTATTTCTAATTACATGTTCTATATAACGTTACATGTAAACATGTAATGTGACTAGCTACATATTTAAAGCAGTTTGTAAGGTAACATCAGTTTTTGTACGTTTTGAGCTATAGTAAAAGATATAGTTACTTGAAATAATAAATCTTGCTAAGAACTAGAATATTGTGTTCAAGTCAATGTTGCTAATATTATGAATAGCCTATTCATTGAAGACATCACAGTAGCACAGACTGACTATATGCAGGATTGTGCCTTCAAGAAGTTATATTCTAGTGAAAAAAGTGCTTGACTGCGACCTGGATGGTTGGTAGTTCAAGCTCCAGTGTGTCAACAATAAGATTAGTGCAGCTGTTGGGCCCTTGAGCAAGGCCCTTAACCCCACGTTGCTCCAGGGGGGTATTGTCCCCTGCTTAGTCTAAGCAGGCAACTGTAAGTCGCTTTGGATTAAAGCGTCAGCTAAATAACTGTAATAATAATAATAATAATAATAATAATAATAATGTTCTTCTTTCCTTGTCCTAGCCTTATATTGACCTCACCGATTCAGTCTGGGAGCCATTGGAGAGGCGGTACCAAAGAAGGGAAAAGAACTCGGTGGACTGGAGTTACAACAGCCTATCAGCGGACTTCGGTGATAATAACGGCCTATCAGCGGACTTCGGTGATGATAGCAGCCTATCAGGCGGCGAGGTGAAACCACTCAGCTCGGCACTGGAACTTGCGACCTCGGAGCGAGCGCAGAAGAAGCTACTTTGTCACTCTCCGACCGAGTCCGGCGAAAATCGGGACGGGACTCCGGACTTTCTCGCCGAACTCGTCTCGGAAAAGTGGGAATGTTCTCCTCGCCGCCCTGCGCTGGAGCCGAAGGAAGAACAGAAGCCTCTGGCCTGTCTGGGCGGTGAGCCTAGGAGTTCCCCCCGGAGGTCGCACTGCCGCTCTCCTTCCGAGGGTCTGTGGGAGAAAGAGGGAATTCCAGGATCTCCACTCCCTAGTGTTCCCGAATTTTCCCGCAGTCCGCAGTCGGAGTCCAAAATTCAGCCGGGACCCGTGACCTTCGCCGCCGGCGTTCCAGACGAAATTCCGGTGCGGCCGGGATTCGAGACGACCGACGCGCTACGAGACACGGCGGCGGACTCGAAGCCTCCGTCCGCGGAAAGACGTTCGGGCGAGTCGGACGCGGAGAACGTCCCGGACTACATCGACGCCCTCTCTCCCTGGAGTCCGTATTACTGCCCCAGCGAGGTCGACTCCAGGCTGTACTCTGATAGCTCCAGCATGCCCGTGTCACAAGATGGCGTGGACCTGCACGACCGACCCTCGTCCCCACCCACCCCCCCTCAGTTCCTATTCGGGCCCTGCAAAACCTCACCCCCTGACAAACTGCCTAAAGCAGAGGTCTTGAGTGACAGGAGGCTTAATAGCCCACCCCCCTCACCCTCTCCGGGACCCCCCCGGCTCTCCCCCGCTCGTCCGCCCAGGGATAGGTCCGTGTCCCCCACCTCCACTGAGATACTCGCCAGCGACTCGCCTGATTGGCTGGGGGATGATGCGGAGCTGACGCTGACCAGTGACAGCGCTGCCAGCCCCTGGTCGGACCCGGGATCGAAGAGCGCGGCGGACAGCGAGGGGGAGGAGCTACCGGGGACAGAGGCGGAGCTCGGCTCCAGGGAGGCCAGTCGTGAGGACAGACAGTACGTGTCACGGACCCAGTTAAACCGACTAAAGCGTCTAATGGGGAGGCCTCTACAAGAGCTGGTAAGGAGAGCTGCACAATATATATACACACAGACGTACACGGTAATGATACGCACACATGCACACATTCCAAAACCTTGTACACATGCTAATGTACCTACTATTACACACGGATCACACAGACTCACACACACACACACAATGTTCATGCATTACATTACAGTTGTTTAGCTGACGCTTTTATCCAAAGCGACTTACAGTTGATTAGACTAAGCATGGGTCAGTACCCCCTGGAGCAATGCAGGGTTAAGGGCCTTTGCCCATGGGCCCGACAGCTTCACGGGTCATGGCTACAGGGCTCGAACCAACAACCTCACGGGTCCCGGTCTCGTACCATCGCCACCAGGCTCCAGGCTGCCCCCTAACAAAAACACTCCCAGATTTGCCTGACCCACGAACGCACACATCGAGCGCGCCCTGGCCTGGTTCACCCGTCGCCCTGTTTGATCGGAGGCTGGCCTCGTTCCCCGCCGCAGGGCAGAGACGACGGGCCGGAGCCCGTGGGCGACGCTGACAAAGACGAAGAGGAGGAAGAAGAGGAGGAGGAGGAGGAGGAGGAGGAGATGTGCCAGCTGGGCCTGAGCCTGGTGCGCATCGCCATGGAGGAGCGTTGCCATGACAGCATGCTGCAGCTCCTCTCCGACTTCCTGCAGCCCCGCCTGTACCCCCCGCCCGACGTCACGTCCCACCTGCTCCGGGGCATTCTGCTGGACCCCGAGAGCCCCCCAGTCCTCGTCCTGCAGGCCTACAGCCTGCTCATGAGGGTACAGAGGTGAGCCCGTGTATTATTTCACAACAACAACAACAACAAACATTACCCCCATTAGTATTTCTTTGCTTTGACGCCGAGGCTGGTGTAGTGTGTGCAAGGACCTCTTAAAATGAGCTGTGAGCTGAAAATTTCAGTTTTGAAAAAAATGTATTCAGTGTAAAAAAAAAAAAAAAGGCTTTATATTTCTTTTCTTTTTTTTGCTGCGGCACTGCTAATTCACAGCCCATGTTTAAGTTGAAATGGTGATGCAGGGGTGTCTCGGTGGCGCAGCCTGTAGAGCACCGACATCAACGGTTCGAATCCGACCGTCTGACAATTTGTCGCATGTCTTTCCCTCTCTCTCGCCCCCATTCTTCCTGTCTCTATATACTGTCCAATAAAGCTGAAAAGGCCTAAAAAATATCTTTAAAAAAAGAAATTGAGATGCAATGCTCTTTAAATCAGTGATGAACTTAGAACTGGCTGAACATTTAATATGGAGAAATATATATATATATATATTACGTAAGAAAATGAATTTTAACAGCTTTATATTTGAGTTCAAAGGCCAACGAGGCACTCTTTAGCAAGTGAATATCTGTATGAAATATTTAAATTAGCTCACAAGCAACAACTGGCTGAAGCAGACCGTGCCCTTTTAGCTAGTAAGTGTCCTCTAATGGCATTAAAGGTTCCAAATCCATCGTCATAGTCCCATGGACCTGGTGTGTTGGTGTAATGTCTGCTTTTACTGTTTGTTAAGTTAAGGTCATTGTGGAACACAGGGTTTAAATGCAGGTCAGAAAGAGAACCAGAACAGAGAACAGGCATGAATGTGCATCAACGTTTGTTTGTAAAGTTTGCTGAATGAATGGTGCTCTGATTGTTTGTAAAGTTTGATGAATGAATAGTGCTCTGATTGTAAAGTTTGATGAATGAATAGTGCTCTGATTGTAAAGTTTGATGAATGAATAGTGCTCTGATTGTTTGTAAAGTTTTCTGAATGAATGGTGCTCTGTTTGTAAAGTTTGCTGAATGAATGGTGCTCTGTTTGTTTGTAAAGTTTGATGAATGAATAGTGCTCTGATTGTTTGTAAAGTTTGATGAATATCTCTGCCTGCAGAAACCACCCTGCCACATTGTCCACAGTGCCGTGGGACTGGGATCTGCTGGTCTCTGCCATGAATGAGAGGGTAAGAAAGAGCCTGAGCAGAATCACTGCTGGATAATTAAGTTTACGCACAAACTCACGCTCTGTCACATACACACACAGACACACGCACTCACTTGAATGTTTTTTTGGACATCTTGCAGATTTTTTTTTTTTTTTTTTTTGCTGACATGGTTTATTATAGGATGTGAAAATCTCTCTCCCTCACTCTCTGGAAGACAAAAACATTGCAGTCATAAAGTAACATTTTAAATGAAATTCCAGTACATTATTGCGCACATCAATTCATAACTGGTAATGAAAACATGCATGCATTCATGCTGAGAACAGCATAATGGAGTTATGCATAGTCAGAGCAATGCCATTTTATAACGAACACAAGTAGACGTACGACTCCATTTCATCCATCGGCGAAGGCCCGCTCTCTCTCAAAGTGTACAGAGCAGTGTGCAATTCAGTGCACTCATCTGAATTGTAGTAGGCCTCAGCCAAACGAACCTTCATTTCGCTGACTTTGCAAGAGAATGGCGTTCATGATAAGTTGGCATGAATCAACACACTGTATGTCTCATGATAATTCTGTAATAGTCCTGAAAAAGGCATTTCTGAAATAATTTTAATGGACTTATTTGACTTTCAATGCAGCCAGCTGCATTCCTTCTGGTTCCGTTTCCTTATCTTTGCCCGGAATGTTTGACAATGTCTTATTTTTTATTTTATTCTTTTAATGTCAAACATTTATGAAAAGTCCTGAATGGGGGGACACATGCATGGTTTAGTTTTAATGGCAGCAGAGTTATTTGATATTTGATAGCCCCGAACGGCAAAAGACGTGCTGTGAACATTGTAGTGTCGATACAGCTAGAGGGACATAGTCAATAATATGCATACATCTCCCCGCCTTCTCCTCTGTTATTGGTGCGTTTGGGTGCCATATCTGTGAGAAAATGCACCTTAGAAATGTATTAAGACAGAAATATTTCACCAGACTCCTCTGACAGGGTGCTGACCTGGGTGACAGGGTGGCCTGGTGGTAGGTCGGGTGAATGGCACCTGTAGAGTCTGGCCGTAGACTACCTGTGGGATGCTGACTGGAGAGATAAAAACTGGTCTCCAAACAGGTCGGGTCACTGGCATTTCTTCTCCCGTCCTTGAAAAAGATAAACACATTCTCACGTTTACACTTGACATTTTAGTCATTTAGCAGCCACTTTTAATCCAAAGCAACCTACAAGTGCAAGTGCAAGTTCCTCAACAAGTTGAAAGCATCAAACCCATGAATAACAAAACAACGCATGTAGAGCTGTCCGAAACAAAAGTCATAGTTAGTGCAGATTTTTTTTTTGTTTATAAATTTTAATGGTATAAAAGTGGGATATCGGGTGGGGTAAATCAGGACTAAGGTACAGTCTGAAAGGGTGCGTTTTTAGCATTCTCAGTGGACCTCCACTGCTGAAATATAGGATTAAAGTAAAGTGTGTGACATGTGGCAGAGTCATTTACCGCGCTGAGGGAACAGTGAGTGTGTATGTTGACGGGTGGCACTCCCCCCCCAGGGCTCGAAGTGCAGGCAGGCGCTCTCTCTCCTCCTGCAGTACGTCGTGCAGACGCTCCAGGACGACTTCCACCTGAGGCTGCGGCGACCGCTGGGCTCCATCGCCAAGGCAACGCTCTCCTGCAACACGAACATGCCGCACGTCAGGTAGGAGTGTGGAGTGTGTGTGGAGTGTGGAGTGTGTGTGGAGTGTGTGTGTGGAGTGTGTGTGTGTGTGGAGTGTGTGTGGAGTGTGTGTGGAGTCTGTGTGTGTGGAGTCTGTGTGTGTGGAGTGTCTGTGTGGAGTGTATGTGTGGAGTGTGTATGTGGAGTGTGTGTGGAGTGTGTGTATGGAGTGTGTGTGTGTGGAGTGTGTGCGTGGAGTCTGTGTGTGGAGTGTCTGTGTGGAGAGTCTGTGGAGTGTGTGTGTGGAGTGTGTGTGAAGTGTGTGTGGGTGGAGTCTGCGTGGAGTGTGTGTGTGGAATCTGTGTGTGGAGTCTGTGTGGAGTGTGTGTATGGAGTCTGTGTGTGTGGAGTGTGTGTGTGGAGTCTGTGTGTGTGGAGTGTCTGTGTGTGGAGTCTGTGTGTGTGGAGTGTGTGTGGAGTCTGTGTGGGTGGAGTGTGTGTGTGGAGTGTGTGTGTGTGTGTGTGTGTGGAGTCTGCGTGGAGTGTGTGTGTGGAGTCTGTGTGTGTGGAGTGTCTGTGTGGAGTGTGTGTGTGTGGAGTGTGTGTATGGAGTGTCTGTGTGGAGTGTGTGTGTGTGGAGTGTGTGTGGAGTCTGTGTGGGTGGAGTGTGTGTGTGGAGTGTGTGTGTGTGTGTGTGTGTGTGTGTGTGTGTGGAGTCTGCGTGGAGTGTGTGTGTGGAGTCTGTGTGTGTGGAATCTGTGTGTGGAGTCTGTGTGGAGTGTGTGTGGAATCTCTGTATGGAGTCTGTGTGTGGAGTCTGTGTTGGGTTTGTGTGTGGAGTGTGTGTGTGGAGTCTGTCTGTGTGGAGTGTGTGTGTGGAGTGAGTGTGTGGAGTGAGTGTGTGGAGTGTGTGTGTGGAGTCTGTGTGGAGTGTGTGTGTGGAGCGTGTGTGTGTGGAGTGTGTGTGGGTGGAGTGTGTGTGTGGAGTGTGTGTGTGTGTGGAGTCTGCGTGGAGTGTGTGTGTGGAATCTGTGTGTGGAGTCTGTGTGGTGTGTGTGTGGAGTGTGTGTGGAGTGTGTGTGTGGAGTGTGTGTGGAGTGTGTGTGTGGAGTCTGTGTGTGTGGAGTGTCTGTGTGTGGAGTGTGTGTGTGTGTGTGTGGAGTGTGTGTGTGTAGAGTGTGTGTATGGAGTCTGCGTGGAGTGTGTGTGTGGAATCTTTGTGTGTGGAATCTGTGTGTGGAGTGTGTGTGTGTGTGGAATCTGTGTGTGGAGTCTGTGTGTGGAGTCTGTGTGTGGAGTCTCTGTGTGGAGTCTCTGTGTGGAGTCTGTTGGGTTTGTGTGTGGAGTCTGTTGGGTTTGTGTGTGGAGTGTGTTGGGTTTGTGTGTGGAGTCTGTTGGGTTTGTGTGTTGGGTTTGTGTGTGGAGTAAAATACAGTTTTCAGTATATGGCCCCAGAAGGGAGGGGGGAACATAAATAAAAATACACGCAGGTGGCTGCTAACTTTTTATCAGTATTTGGTCTTTACTGTTATCAGTATTTTGTCTTCACTGTTACCCCTTGTTGGCCTTCTATGAGAACCGGAGTGTGCTAGCTACCCCCTCCTGGGTGAAGCAGAGACATCTAGGTGAAAGGCTGTCTGCCTGCTGGGAGAGAGAGAAAGAAAGACTCCCTTTTCATACTTAATAAAGAAGTGGTCTAATAGGAATAAGGATCATAATAAAAGGTTATCTTTGATCACGTGATTATCTCTATGTTAATACACATTGTAAATTAAGAATCAAATGGGAAAATTATCCTTACAAGTCTCTGTGTGGAGTCTGTGTTCGGAGTCTCTGTTGGGTTTGTGAGTGGAGTGTGTGTGTGGAGTGTGTGTGGAGTCTCTGTGTGGAGTCTGTCTGTGTGGAGTGTGTGTGTGTGGAGTGTGTGTGGAGTCTGTGGAGTCTGTCTGTGTGGAGTGTGTGTGGAGTCTGTGTGTGGAGTTTTAGGCAAACTAGGCAGTAGGTACACTGTAGTGGTAGGAACAGGCAAGGAGAGCATTGCTGGACTGAATGGCCTGTTCTCACCGTTGTGTTGTCTTGTGTTATGCTATGCTATGTTATATACAGTCTATATACAGTTATATAAATATTGGGACATTGACACAATTCTCATCTTCTTGGCTCTATACACCACCACAATGGATTTGAAATGAAACGAACAAGATGTGCTTTAACTGCAGACTTTCTGCTTTAATTTGAGGGTATTTACATCCAAATCAGGTGAACAGTGTAGGAATTACAACAGTTTGTATATGTGCCTCCCACTTTTTAAGGGACCAAAAGTAATGGGACAAACTAACAATCATAAATCAAACTTTCACTTTTTAATACTTGGTTGCAAATCCTTTGCAGTCAATTACAGCCTGAAGTCTGGAACGCATAGACATCACCAGACGCTGGGTTTCATCCCTGGTGATGCTCTGCCAGGCCTCTACTGCAACTGTCTTCAGTTCCTGCTTGTTCTTGGGGCATTTCCCTTCAGTTTTGTCTTCAGCAAGTGAAATGCATGTTCAATCGGATTCAGGTCAGGTGATTGACTTGGCCATTGCATAACATTCCACTTCTTTGCCTTAAAAAACTCTTTGGTTGCTTTCGCAGTATGCTTCGGGTCATTGTCCATCTGCACTGTGAAGCGCCGTCCAATGAGTTCTGAAGCATTTGGCTGAATATGAGCAGATAATATTGCCCGAAACACTTCAGAATTCATCCTGCTGCTTTTGTCAGCAGTCACATCATCAATAAATACAAGGGAACCAGTTCCATTGGCAGCCATACATGCCCACGCCATGACACTACCACCACTATGCTTCACTGATGAGGTGGTATGTTTTGGATCATGAGCAGTTCCTTTCCTTCTCCATACTCTTCTCTTCCCATCATTCTGGTACAAGTTGATCTTTGTCTCGACACCTACCTCCTGGAGAGTGTTCTTGATCTGGCCAACTGTTGTGAAGGGGTTTTTCTTCACCAGGGAAAGAATTCTTCTGTCATCCACCACAGTTGTTTTCCGTGGTCTTCCGGGTCTTTTGGTGTTGCTGAGCTCACCGGTGCGTTGTTTCTTTTTAAGAATGTTCCAAACAGTTGTTTTTGCTATCTCTCTGATGGGTTTGTTTTGATTTTTCAGCCTAATGATGGCTTGCTTCACTGATAGTGACAGCTCTTTGGATCTCATATTGAGAGTTGACAGCAACACATTCCAAATGCAAATAGCACACTTGAAATCAACTCTAGACCTTTTATCTGCTCCTTGTAAATGAGATAATGAGGGAATAACACACACCTGGCCATGGAACAGCTGAGCAGCCAATTGTCCAATTACTTTTGGTCCCTTAAAAAGTGGGAGGCACATACAGAAACTGTTGTAATTCCTACACCGTTCACCTGATTTGGATGTAAATAGCCTCAAATTAAAGCTGAAAGTCTGACCTGACTGTATGTTGTGTTGTGTTATTTGCGATGACATTTTTACTTTGTCTCTTTGACGTTAGTTTTGGGGTTTTTTTCTCTGCCGTAGGTATAATTCAGCTGTTGTAAGCGTGCTCACCCAACCTCAGAGCCCAGTCAATATGGTCAATCGCTGTTTTGCAGAGACGTGATCGATTGGTTGGTTGCCGCGGTGGAGAGTTCGACGGCAGTCCCCGGGGAACAGGGGAGTGACACGGAGACTGAGAAACGGAAGGCGAGGGACGACGGTCTGAAGTGAGACAGATTTCTTTCTTTCCCCTCTTTCTGTCCGTCCATCATCTGATGGGTTGTGAGTGCACTGCATGGAACGCACTGGGCTCATTATTTCATTATTACTATGCCTGCAGCCTAGTGGCTGAGGTGCTCTCTGGCGCCCCCTGCGGGATGGATGTTGTTGTTGTTGTTGTTGTTGTTGTTATTGAGGTGCTCTCTGGTGCCCCCTGCGGATGGTTGTTGTTGTTGTTGTTGAGGTGCTCTCTGGCACCCCCTGCAGGATGGATGTTGTTGTTGTTGCGGTGCTCTCTGGTGCCCCCTGCAGGATGATTGTTGTTGTTGAGGTGCTCTCTGGCGCCCCCTGCAGGATGGTTGTTGTTGTTGTTGTTGTTGTTGTTGAGGTGCTCTCTGGCGCCCCCTGCAGGATGGTTGTTGTTGTTGTTGAGGTGCTCTCTGGTGCCCCCTGCAGGATTGTTTGTTGTTGTTGTTGTTGTTGAGGTGCTCTCTGGCGCCCCCTGCAGGATTGTTGTTGTTGTTGAGGTGCTCTCTGGTGCCCCCTGCAGGATGGTTGTTGTTGTTGTTGTTGAGGTGCTCTCTGGTGCCCCCTGCAGGACGGTTGTTGTTGTTGTTGTTGAGGTGCTCTCTGGTGCCCCCTGCAGGACGGTTGTTGTTGTTGTTGTTGAGGTGCTCTCTGGCGCCCCCTGCAGGATGGATGTTGTTGTTGTTGCGGTGCTCTCTGGTGCCCCCTGCAGGATGATTGTTGTTGTTGAGGTGCTCTCTGGCGCCCCCTGCAGGATGGTTGTTGTTGTTGTTGTTGTTGTTGTTGAGGTGCTCTCTGGCGCCCCCTGCAGGATGGTTGTTGTTGTTGTTGAGGTGCTCTCTGGTGCCCCCTGCAGGATTGTTTGTTGTTGTTGTTGTTGTTGAGGTGCTCTCTGGCGCCCCCTGCAGGATTGTTGTTGTTGTTGAGGTGCTCTCTGGTGCCCCCTGCAGGATGGTTGTTGTTGTTGTTGTTGAGGTGCTCTCTGGTGCCCCCTGCAGGACGGTTGTTGTTGTTGTTGTTGAGGTGCTCTCTGGTGCCCCCTGCAGGACGGTTGTTGTTGTTGTTGTTGAGGTGCTCTCTGGCGCCCCCTGCAGGATGCTGCTGATGCTGCAGAAGATGCTGGCTCTGGCTGTGGAGGTGGACTGCTCCCCCACCACCAGCTCCAACAAGATCAGCGAGACCCTCCTGCACATCCTCATGAGCTCCGGCCTGCGCCGCCCCCACAGGTCAGAGGGGGGGGGGGGGTTAGAGGGGGACTGATGATTACGATAGTCGAGAGGCCGCCAGGGTCTGGCCTCCATTTTGTTTCCATTCAGTCCGTTTGTGAAATTCAGTTTTAACTGAGCAGTTTCCACTGGCTGCCATGGTCACTTTTCCATTTCCCAAACTTAAATTACATAACATTTTATTTTAATCAGCAGACACTTTCATCCAAAGCGACGTACAAACAGTGCATATCAAGGTCATGGAGCAAACAACTGAACAGGTCAGATAAGATACAATTCATATAGGATTGGTTGTAAGGCCATGAACGTAAGATAAGTACGCACTGTAGATAGGCCAAGTCTGTAACTACCATACTGAGACATTACATTACATTAATGGCATTTGGCAGCCTTGCTCAAGGGTCCAACGGCTGTGTGGATCTTATTGTGGCGACACCGGGATTAGAGCCACCGACCTTGCGGCTCCCGGTCCTTTACCTTAACCGCTACGCTACAGGCGTACACCCTGTACATCTACATCTACAACTTCAGGAACTACAGTCCTGAGACAAATTCACCTCAGTATTTTCCACACCGGTTTGTAGACCAGGCACAGGACCTTGACTGTTTGCCTCCCACGCCCCGAGGGCGAAATACTGACAAATGAAAATCAATCATGACTGTAGTGGCATCGTACGCGGCCGGCGATTACGGCGGAGGTCTCTAGTGAAGCAGTGCGACTGGCCTTGACGGATAGATTTGAGTATCCCTATCTTAGCAGTGTGTTCAGCAGTGCTCCCTGGCTCTAATCTTGTCCTGTCGGACCGGAACTGTTGCCAAAACTGTGGTATTGCTACTTGCTCAGTTTTTAATCTTTGTGATCGCTCTTGCACTAGGAAGCTTTCTTTTCTCTAGGGTCTTTCAGGGGATTCTGATTC
>NC_083762.1:4627808-4642808 GCF_963514075.1 Conger conger | reverse complement strand
GCAATAGTCAGCTGGTCAACTCCTTAGAGATGGGAGCTTATGGGTACTCTTACTAAAGATGATAGTCACTGTTGTCAAGGATACAGTAGTCGTCCCCGTACCGCTGGAGGACTTTTGCTAACGAGCCCATCCTTTGCTTTTTTACCTTCTGGCTTCCACTCAGTTAATGAGTTCCAGCTCTCAGCAAGGATAAAGATTTACTGTATGGGATTTCCTGTGCTTTTCTCCAGGACAAGAGCCTGATGATTTATAGAGCAAGGTCCACAAAAGCAATGATTACATATCCTATATATTGTGCAGGTCATACTGTAGTTACTTACATGTAAATGTAAACCATTGGATCTAAAGACATTCTGTCCATGAACACTGACGAATGGCGGCTTTAAACGTTTCTTGATTTTAAATTGTGGTGATCATAATTACAACACCATGAGTGTTATGTTCCATCTCAAGGTTATTTATTAACAAATGTTATTTTAAGTTTATTGAGCAGCAATAAATAGAGTCGTTGTCAAGGAGACAAGGACACAATAAGCAGGGCGTATGTGTGTGTGCGTCAGTTGTGTGCTGAAAAGTCTTAAGTGTGTGTGTGAGCACTTCAGATTACGTGAAATGCGGTCAGAAAGACTGTCGTTAGATCAAACTCACTGGGAAAAGAAGACTCCTGGGATATCTCCGTCTACAGGCATGTTGAAGTAGAATCACAATTCTCCATCAAGTAAGATTGGGGGATGTGCTTCTTCCCCCAGCCACAAGAGGGCACTGCCTGGTGAGGTGTGTATGACTCAAGACACAGTGTGGTTCGTAAGTATTTGGACAGTGGTACAATTTATCTTTCTTTTTTGGCTCTGTACCCCTCACATGAAATGAAACCATGAATATGAGGTTAAAGTGCAGACTGTCACCTTTAATTTGACGGTATTTGCGTCCATACCGATGAATGAAGAATTGATTAATTACATCCCTTTTTATACATAACCCCGCCATTTTTGTGGACCAAAAGTAATTACGGACTGAACTGTATATAAGAACTGGAGACAGCTTCCGCTTACCGGTTCCATGGATTCCTATGGGAGTCGCGAGAAGCCAGTTCACGTGGCTTTCTGGCACCAGAGTACACGCACTGGCACCACAGCATGGGCACTCGAACGGGAAGGAATGAATAGGAATTAATACACTTTTTTTCTCTCATATCTTGATCTTCTGTGCAGCTCAGAACAACATCTGTCCCTGGACACTAATTAGTTCAGTGTGAAGAATTTTTCGAATTCAATTAATAATCCAAAATACTATGAATTTGCCTTGGTGGAGTTAAGAGTTCAGTGGGGAAATTTGCTTTTTGGCACCATGGGCTAAATAAACTTCACTACCTATGGTAACCACTGGATCTATGGTAACCACAGCCTCCACAGGCCGCTTGGCACCTCCCCCTCTCCGAACCTCCACCTCACGCTCACGACTACTGTCTGTTCTGGCTCCACGGTGGTGGAACGAACTCCCCGTCGAGGTCAGAACTGTAGAATCTCTCCCCACCTTTAAGCGCAAACTGAAGACGCACCTCTTCAAGCAGCACCTCTCCCCGTCCCTCCCTACCTCCCTGTGAACCTTAATTGTTGTCTTTGTGATTTACGTTGTGTTTCGGTATTTTTAGTTGGCTAGGTAAGCAGTATTTGGATAGTTAAGTTTGGTTACTTTTGCTTTGTTGTTTGTTTGTTTATTTGTTGTTTAAATAAATAAATAAATAAATAAATAAATAAATAAATAAATAAATAAATAATAATAGGCCCTGGTCCTTATCTTTCTTGAACGGGTAGCAATTGAAATTGTACTTCCCTCTAGGGTCTTTCAGCGCACTTATCCCTGGTTATGGGTATGCACTTTGTTGTACGTCGCTCTGGATAAGAGCGTCTGCCAAATGCCAATAATGTAATGTAATGAGAGGAACCTGGGATAAGAGACGGCCTCTCACTTCAAACTCAGCTCTGTTCCGGGGCTCCTAGTCATTTTAAAGTAGTCGGTGCACAACGAATCCATCTAGCCCATATTTCAGACGACACAAACACACTCCCATACAGAAACAAGCATTCGGGAGCCTAACACCGTCATAGCCCTTTGCTCTCGCGCGTTAAGCGTCTTGCAGCGAGCGGGTTTTACCAGCCGGAGAGAGAGAGAGGTGTGGGGTTCGCGTTTTCGGACGAGCGCAGGACATCGCGTCATCGCGTCAGGTCCCATTCTGCACGGCGCATTTAGGGCTGGCGGGTACAAGGCCGCTGGGATAATTCTCTTCACGCTCCCACGCGTGGGTAGGACGTGAGCTTTCACTGGAGACCGTTACTTCCTCTCGTGTAGTGGTCAATGAGTCTCCAGTTCCATGGTCAGGTCTGGCTTCATTATGAAGTGGGTCACCCACTTCGGAGGCAAGACAAATGGCAATCGGGCATCTGGCTATTTCATATGTTTGTGTACCAGGCAGCCTATAGCCTAGGACCTGGGAAATTTGGTGGTTCAAGCCCCGGTGTAGCCGCCTTTTTTAACTCCACATTGCTCCAGGCGGATTGTACCCTACTTAGTCTAATCAACTGTAAGTCACTTTGGATAAAAGCCTCTTGTTAAGGGGATTATCAAGCCTTCAAGGGCCCCCAAGGGTCCCCCTTGTCAAAAAACTACCAAGCTCGAGATAATTGTGTCTTGTTATTAACAATATTGGTCCTTGATAAAACTATCAACACAGTGCATACAGGTAACAGCATTTTGCATTGATCCCACTTGATTTACAAGTATGCAATAACATTTGGGCTCCAACGATTCAATTTGGTTCAAACAATCCCATTGTAAATTGGTTTTATTGGTTTCACATTTTCTTTACAGTTTAAGAACATTTTCTTTTTTTATTAAACAATCCCATAGGTTTTGACATTTGCTGCATTTGTAAACGTCTTCGATGAACTGAATATTCTTTGGGTGCCCCCCAAACAGAATGGATTGGATTAGATTTTGGCACATGGTTCAGTTAAATTTTGCAACTGGCAACTGCATTCTGGTATACGCTGGGTCCCTGCCTCCGAGACAGCTGGGTAGTTCCATGCCTACACTGAGCAGCTTGTTTCGCCTATCTCTTCTTCGCTGGTGAGACAGCCCGGTTGATACAAATGGCATTCCGCGAAAGCACAACAGCTGCACTCCGCCGTCTCCACGCGAGCATTCCTTTGTTCTCGGAGATCCGACGACATTTGTTTTTGCATATCTAATAAATAGCTAATGAGCGCCTTCGCCTACTGCACATACCCACACAGCGTTAACCGTAAAGGAGTCTTTGGAGGTTTTGAATTTACTCAAACTGTTCTCATTGTAGCCCTGGTTATCTTAATACATTTACAACTGAGGGCATGTCTGATTTAAGTCAACCAAATGTATTAGTTGTCGTAAATAGATCGGTTGTCTTTTTAGCACAAATGGGCTTAAAGGCCTTCCTGTAAAAATAATTCAGAATTGTCCTGACAAATAATAGACAAAATAACAAAATACTGTAGCAAACAATACACCAAGTGAAAATAATAAGCACAATACATGGCTCTATTAATTGGAAATACAGGGAATTGATTTTGTATTTTACAGTTTGAGGCAGTCGGTGTTTCATTATTAAGGAAAACTTTAAAGTAGCATCTTTCCTTTCTTCACCTATGTAGAGAATTAACAGGTGAAAGCGATATGGATGACATCTCCCACAGAGAATCAGGAACCGTTCCAGATCAGAAGGAAAAAATGGAAGCAAACTATTTTTGTTATATTGTGATTTGTTGATATTTTTGAGAGCGACTGCGACAGCTAGAGGGCTAAATTATATCTGTTTCTCAAGTCCAGCTTGTCTTTATTTTTATTTTGAAATGTATTTTTTCATGGGTTGGTAGGCATGTTGTTTTTCTCTTCGTGCACAATGCGCACGTATTCTTGATAGGCTCACACCTTACACGTGATCGGTGTAGACTAATAATAGACCGGCGTGAGGTGTGCGAAGAAAAAAACAACATCTATTGTGCGTGAAAGATTTGTGGAGGCGTTGCGCGTGAGCGACTACTCACGGCCCAGGCCGCTCGGATGCCAACCAATGGCGTCCTGCGCTCTCATGACAGACCGAAGAATATCGCGGCCGCCATGATGCTTGTTTGCTCTCGGTGAGACAGCAGCAGCGGATACGAGTGAACCAGAAACAAAGAGACCAACACGCACTCGTCTTCGTCAACTGGTATGCGTTTGCAGGTAAAACAAAAAAAATAAAATAAAATCGTATAATTCTCCAAGCTTAAACATATCTACACATGTGTATAGATAAATCACAAGTGCATATTTGTCTTCGTCTTTGTCCCCTTTATGTGATGGGAGTTCACGGGAAATCGAAACAATAAGGAGCGCAAACGCGCCGTTCAGGTGGCAATGTTGTTACTCTCTTATCGAGCAGTAATATACAGCTAACGCTAGCTGATACAGTTTATGCGACCAACAGTTACGTCAGAGGAGAATGATATCAGAAATTGGGTAGCTGCGTTTAAAAATAAATAAATGTACTACCCCAACAGTATTGTATATTCTCTCTTTTTCATTTATGCCCATTCAGAACTGACAAAGCAGCTAACGTGTTATAACGTTGCTTAGCCCTAGCTTGGTGACATGCTAACTGGTTCGCTAGTCTAATTGGTAGCTTGCTAACGCTGGTTAATAGAGCTATCGCTTGCATAACATGGAAATCTAGGGATTGTCATACGGCAATTCATACTTTTTGAATCTCTTGTCAGTAACTTATCTTAACGCGTTATGGGCATTGCTAACATTGGTTTAGCATACTATCGTCACGAAAACTTTCACTTATGTATTTCCGTTGATATCACGGGGCTCGGTACTATCCTAGGTCGCTCCAACTACCTTTCCAGCAGGTCGGTAGACATTAGCCTGCTTGAGTAGTTGTCAGTTTGTTCTTCGAAAAAAAGAAAAAGAAAATGTTCAACTCTGCATCGCAGGTAAGTTTGAATGTTGGGAGCTAGCTGAAGTGCATGCTTTCCATTAGCTTAACCCGGGTGAAATATAGGTAAAATCCATATTAAAGCTAAACTGGGTAGCTAGCTACACGATAGCTGGCTCAGGCGGTGCATTTGTTGATGTTTTGGAATACGCGTAAGAATGATGTTGTGGTTCTGCAATGTTTGTTTTCATTTAGCTGGCTAGCACTAACGTCGGCTAATTCATGCATAGACAGTGTTTCCTTTTAACCCACAGATGCATCGTATGGCAGAGTGCTTCCTCTTTGTGTTATTTCAGAAATAACGTTTTGCTTTTTTGTTTTGTTTGAGGCCTGGATTCTGCTTACGTTAGGTATCAAGCTAGCGCTAGCTAACGAGGTCTGAGAGGGAAAAGCAGCTTTGATTGACACATGACCGCTAACGTTACTGTAATACAGAACTATCGACTTCGTTCTTTGGTTATGGACAACCATACTCGTTTAGTTTATCAGTTTGTTTGGCGTGCACTTGTCCAACGACAACGTGGCTTGGGGTATTCATTCAAATAAGGACCGTACCTCTGTTTACTAAAAACTTCCATTGAACTATATTTGGGTGATATGGTAAAAGGTGTGTTTATGTAACGAAGTGGCAAAACGGGCCTTGGTAAATCTAGTGTGGGTTTCATCGACAAATCAGGGCTCGTACGATTGTTTATGTACGGATTCTTTCATGATAAAAAAAAAAAACTCTCACAGAGGTCCTGGATTTTCGACGGTCGACACTGCCGTGCTTTAACTGTATGTGTAACGATAATTATTATATTTATTGTTCTAATAATAGCCAGACGATATACCAGTGTTCAAGGCTGGATGCGTTTTGCTGACTAATGGGAATCCTAAACTTCCAAGGCTGGTTGGAGGGAACAGTCATTTGGCCATCCCAAACTCGTAATCCAAGAGTTTTGCAGACTTTTATGAATTGATTATTGTTCGTATAGTAACGATCTGTTCGTCCTTTTCATCTTTAATTCAATGAACAGTAATCTGTGATGTTCACTGGTTCTCCAGTTCTGAGATCGCCGCTAGCCATGATATGGTGATCATGGCAACACAAAAGCCATAGAATAATTGATGTGAGTTCTGTAATATAATGCTTAGGGGACTGAGATTTGGAATTTACAGGTCATGGTTCTGAATCCCAGGTAGGACAGTGCTGTTGGACCTGCTGAACAATGTAGTTAACCTGACTGTTTCAGTAGAAATATATACGGCTGAATAAATGGATTGTGTGCAGTGCAACCAGTGTAGGTCCCTCTGGAAAAGAGCTCACTGAATGTAGAAGTGGTTTTTGTGGTGTGTGTGTGTGTCTGTGTCAGTGCAGGTATACTCTGGGCCATAAGGAGTTGCGGTGAGTGTATGTGTGAGTGTGAGTGCAGATAGTCTGTGCCATAAGGAGCTGAGCTGTGTGAGTGTGTGTGAGAGAGAGAGAGAGTGCAGGTACTCTGGGCCTTAAGGAGTTGAGCTGTGTGTCTGTATTTGTGTGTGGGTTGTCGTACCCTGGACCATAACAAGTTGAGCTTTGTGCGTGTGTGTGTCTGAGCGTTGGTACTGTGGACCATAAGGAGTTGAGCTGTGTGTCTGTGTCTGTGTCTGTGTCTGTGTCTGTGTCTGTGTGTGTGTGTGTGTGTGTGTGTGTGTGTGTGTGAGTGCAGCCACTGACGGCTGTAAGGAGTGGAGCTGTGTCTGAGCGTGGGTACCCTGGGTCGAGTGCACGTGTTGTCGTCAGTTTGACTACTCCTGCCACCGCAGCTGTTCACACTCTGAGTAAGAGCTGCTGGAACTGTTTCTTAGCTGTTGCTCACCCTAGTTTTTCACACCATAGCCTTCCCAAGTACTCAAATTACCTCTAAAAATCCCATCGTATGATTTGGACTGATGATCCTGGACTGTTCACTGAATTGTGTAGACTATATGGTTATTTGCGATGTATAAATGTGCCCAAACGTTATCCCTGAATACGCGGATCTGATTGGACATTGCCGAACATCCCGCTTGTAGTTGATCTGTGATTGGTTATTTGTCAGATCAGTGGCGGAACCAGAAATCGCCCGCGGTCCAATGTGGGGTTACGGGCCTTGCTCAAGGGCTCACAGCTGCATGGATCTTACTGTGGCTACACCAGGGTTTGAACCCCCGACCGCCTGGGTCCCAGTTAAGCAAATTTAGCCGTTCGGCCTGTGGTCCCCAACCCTGTTCCTGGAGATCCACTGTCCTGTAGGTTTTCATTGCGACCCAAATTCAGCGCACCCGATTCCACTAATTAGCAGCTCAACAGGATATTTAGCTGTTGAATGAGGTGTTGCTTTGTTAGGGTTGTGGTGAAAACCTACAGAATGGTAGATCTCCAGGAACAGGGTTGGGCAGCCCTGCTCTAGCTGTTGAATGAGGTGTGCTTTGTTAGGGTTGGGGTGAAAACCTACAGAATGGTAGATCTCCAGGAACAGGGTTGGTGACTCCTGCACTAGGCTGTAGGCTTCCCCATATTGGCTGGGTGCGGAGTGTCAGCCTGTCTGTACCCCTATAACCGCCTAATGCGGCGGCCGGGGTTTGGGCCGGTTGCCGTGGAGCTCATCCTCGTTCTTGCGGCGTGCAGGTTTACCGGCCAATCCGCTGCAGGGCCTGGGAGATTACCCATCAGGCGGCTGTGAGCCGTGGCAGGGGAACTGGGGCGGTGCGTCATCCCCCGAGTCCCTCGTCCTGTTGCCAGGAGGTGCCGGCTGTGCCCTGGCGATAGTGGCATCTGCGCCGGCACACAGGGCCCGGAAACTTCTGCCAGAGTTTTGTCGCCGCGCCGAGCCCGGAGGCACCGTTCGCCCTGTCGCTTCCCCTTCTGCGTTCCCCTTTCAGAATTTAACGAGCTGAAGTCACTGTTAACTTCTCAGTTTAGTCCCATTTTTCACAACAACCATGCAAAGTATATCCCCCCCCCCCCCCCAACATTATTACATTGTAGTATTTTTTGTATTTTCGCACCATAGTTTTTTTTTTTTCCGTCCCATCCTTTTTGACATCATAGTGTACAATTGGACGTGTATCTCATGTCGATCAATTGACTGTCAATTTTCCGTTGCCCTCCGATCAATAGCCTTTTCACACGGCGGTGTGCATCCTCATTTGACCTTCTCCTATAAAGTCGGTCAAATCGACTACCCGCCCCTTCAAAAATTGCCCTGAAAGATCCATTTTACTTGTATATGTCGAAACCCGAAATGGCTCAGTTTACTTCAGTCCGTGTTCCGGATTTGGGCGGGATCCGGGATTTACTCAGTGCAGTCATCCAGCCGACTGCAGTTCTGCTTTGTGTAACAAAGGGCTGAGCTTGCAAAATGTTTTATTTTTTTTATTTTTTATTTTTTCTCTCAATCCACCCACCCTTTGATCTTGATTTATAGGGGCATAACCAGTAATGCAGGTCTTTATTTTTTACGTGAGTTCAGACAGTTGCAGAACCACAGTACAAGTACATCAATGTACATTTTAATTGTGCACTAGTTAACTGTCCGCACAAGCAAGCACACAACGCACAGTTTGCCCAGTTACTGATCAAAAGCTCCATGGCACTTCACCTCAGTGGAAACGTGAATATCGTGGTGAACTATGTCCAAACAATCTGGAAAATCGCAGCAAAACTATCCGGATGGTTAGATTGTACTCTGGGCAAATGGGAATATACTTTCATGCATTTTTGGGTGAACTGCCCCTTTAAATTTGTGTTTCTCATGAGCCTTGAGGATGGGCAGTGGCTTGGAGAGGTAGACTGAACGGGTGGAGACGAACAGGAACTCCCTCTCCACAGGAAAAAAAGAAAAGAAAAAAAGAAACCAAGTCAACACAAGTGGTATTTTTCCTGTTCTTGCCCCTTCTGAGGCGTGACATCTGTCCATTTCCTGTCTGTGGCACACAGGAAGAGAAACAAATGCATGAATATATATATATATATATATATATATATATATATATATATATATATATATATATATATATATAATTTTTTCTTTTTTTAAACCTCTCAAACAGTAGCTGTTAAATTGACTCACAACTTTTTGTGGCTTTCATGCAAATTCAAGGAAGCCTGTTTAATCTCTCCCAAAGTAGACTCTACTTGTAATAACCTGCCCTGCACAGGTACACACTACCTGCAATAACCTGCCCTGCCCAGGTGGACACTACCTGCAATAACCTGCCCTGCCCAGGCAGGTATTTGCTCCGACCGTGTGCTGCACCACCTGATTTCACCAATTCGCTTATTATCTGAACCAAGCAGGTAAAATAATGAACTGTTAGTGAAATCAGGTGGTGTAGCGCACGGTAGGAGCACCTGCGTACACTGCGGCCTGCAGGACGTGGAGTTGAGCGGTGTTGCCTGGTAGGTTCATCGCAGGTCCAGTTGGACCGGATGGAAAAACCCCAGCGCTTGTAGCACAGGGGGAGGGGGAGGGGGAGAGGGGGTGATGGTGAGATAAGGAATTGCAAACATGGGCACAAATCAGCGATTTTCTGTCCAAGGCCAGATGTTGTAGCGGTCCGTCGGTGTCTCTCAGGAAAGCTGAAGTTTTCCGTGCTCACTTCCTGGTCTTGTTGAGAGATGCTGCTTGTTGGCAGCAGTCAGCTGGGCTCCTGTACAGGTGCTTCAGTCAAAGGTAACATTATGTTACCCCCCCCCCCCCCCCCCCCCACCAGGAAATGTCATCGCAGTCTATGTTAAATGCCCCCCAAACCCCCCCCCCCGTCCGTGCCGATTTAAGTTATTGTGCTATTCGGTTAATATAGTCATGTGTTGTGGACAAATCTCTGAGGCTTGGGGTACTAACATGCAGTGTGCGTGTGGCTGTATAGATGGATACGATGTGGGAAAGTTCTGACTGAGACCATGATTAGGGGGCACAGACGGATTATGCTGCAAGAAGGTTGAGTGTGTGCGTGCGTGCGTGTTCATTCGTTTGTTTGTTCATTTATTCATTCGTTCCCCAGCTGCAGGTGTAATAAATGTGTAATATGAACTGCCTGTAGGAGTTGGAGCCAGGTTTTTTTTTAATCGCTGTTTATTGGCCTCGTAATTCCTTTGTGCTGAGGACACAGAGACGTGTTGCTCTGAAACGGCAGCAGCCAGGCGATTAAAGGTGTGTGGTGCATTCAGCTTCTGCTAGGCTGATTAAAGGTGTGTGTGTGCGTGTGCGTAGCTTCTGCTAGGCTGATTAAAGGTGTGGTGTGTGTGTGTGTGTGTAGCTCCTGCTAGGCCGATGTAAAGGTGTGGGTGTGGGTGTGGGTGTGGGTGTGGGTGTGTGTGTGTGTGTGTCTGTCTGTCTGTCTGTCTGTGTGTGTGTGTGTGTCTGTGTCTGTGTCTGTGTAGCTTCTGCTAGGCCGATGTAAAGGTCTGTGTGTGTGTGTGTGTGTGTGTGTGTGTGTGTGTGTGTGTGTGTGTGTGTGTGTGTGTGTGTGTGTGTGTGTGTGTGTGTGTGTGTGTGTGTGTGTGTGTGTGTGTGTGTGTGTGTCGTTTCTGCTAGGCCGATGTAAAGGTCTGAGTGTGTCTGAGTGTGTGCGTGCGTGCGTGCGCTCAGCTAGTGCGAGAGGCTCTCATCGTACACCTGTGCGTTAGAGAGTCCCTCTGCGTTAGAGCAGACCCTGAACACTGTGTCGTGTGTGCTGTAAAGCCTTGCCTCACACACTGTGGGATCTGCGTTTGGAATCGACCGGCGGCGGGGAAATGCTTACTGTCCTTTCTGTAGAATGAGGTTTATAGAAAAATGGGGATCATCATTCGATGTAGCCATTGTTGATTAACCCCTTCAACTTGAAAGTGTTGAATGACCAATTCAAGGCATACTAACATTAGTTATTCCGCTGACTCTTTTCCACTGAGCTGGGGCCAGTTGCCTTTGGAGCAACTGTGGGGTAAATGGCCACCTATGCTTCGGGTCCCAGTCATGCACGATAGCCGCTAGGCTACAGGCTGCCCCTGAAACGTGCATGCGCACACACACATGCGCGCACACACATGCGCGCACACACATGCGCGCACACACACATGCGCGCACACACACATGCGCACACACACACATGCGCACACACACACATGCGCACACACACACATGCGCACACACACACATGCGCACACACACGCGCACACACATGCACAAACACATGCGCACACACACACACGCAGGGCGGTCACTGACTGTAGGTGACCTCTTCACGCTCGGTGTCTTGGGCTAATCATTAGCAGGTAAATGAGACGTGTTTAAATGTAAATGCAAGGGATGATTTACCAGGGCTGGCTTGAACTGGAGCATCATTTCTTTCTGCTTCAAAGGGACCGTTCACCTTTTCTGCTGGTTTGTACAAATGTGCCACAGATGCGTTTTTGTGTGTGCGAGGATCGTTCCCTCTATCAGACACTGTTTTGTCAAATCCAGACTTTTGGGGTCAGCTCTGCTTTCGGCTTTTGTTTTTGGGTTTATGCCAAAATTCAGATAAAAAAATATTTTTGGACAGAAAGATAAATGTGTTTTCCCTCGGTGTCTTGCAATTTTCCCTTCCCATTTCTGAGAAGACTAGATCACTAAGACCACTTTTTAGCCCTTTACTGGTGCGAGATTGCAAATATGACGTTAGAATGTTCTCAACTGACGTAACCATCACTACTGGCCACTGAATGCAACGAGAGTTCTAGAACACTGACACAGAGTTTTGGAGAGCAAACGCATAAAAAATTAAAACTACTAGGGTTAAGTCCGTTGGGCTTCTTATGATAACGGTATCGTAGGCTGTTTATCACAAAGTGGTCTTGTGCTATTGTAAGCGTAGCTAATGTGCACTAAAGCCCAGGCAGAATGTAGCTGTGTTTAATCGCTGTTGTTCCCCTGACACAGTCGGTCTGTTTTCCAGGTCGTCTTCTTTAAGACCTATTTAAGGAGTTTGCGGTGTATTGCATCACTGTCGTGTGTTGACGTATCGGGTGTGTTTCCTGCGCTTTCACACAGGACGAGGTGGGGGAGCGCGGTGGAAACAGAGGTGTCATCAGCTTATCAAGCAAAAATAAAGATGTAGCCCGATTAGATTTTTTTACCTGTAAAACAAAATATTTCCATTTGCTTGTGGGGGAGCCTCTGTCCTCTAGAGTCACTGCGTCTCATTGTTCTTTGTGAGTTTGGCTGGTAAAAATGATGAATGAAACAGTGTAAACGAGAGGTTCAAGTGTCTGTGAATGGGGCTGCTTTTTTGGGTGTGACATTTCCTCCTAAATTCATCATCAGTGGTTACATCACCGGTGCGTGAGAAACACACACACACAGTTCTGGACAGGCCTGTGTTTGATGAACTGGGTATGAGATGAAATGCTCTCGCTGCGCTCCCTGCCCCAGAACCCCGTCCGTTGGCCGGGCTGTTTGGGTCGGGTTCTGCACGTCGACGTGCCTCCAGCTCTGAGCAGGAGTGTGCTGAAGTCATGCGAGCGCTGAAGGAAAATCCTCTCCCTGAAACGTCGGCTCTTTGTTTCTTTTCCGTGACAAAGGGATTCCCGTAATTCCTGCCGTTAACCCGAGTGCATAGGTCCTGTGCGGTCGCTTTGTCCAGGGTTACGTGAGCCCACCTGATGAAGATGTGCCCTTACACGTTTCATAATGAAACCCATGCTGTTGATGGGACGTAGGCGGCCTGTAGCGTGGTGGTTAAGATACCCGCAAGATCGGGGGTTCGATCCCCAGTGTAGCCACAATAAGATCCCCACAGCCGTTGGGCCCGTGAGCAAGACCCTTGACCCTGCATTGCTCCAGGGGAGGATTGTCTCCTGCTTAGTCTAATCAACTGTACATCACTCTGGATAAGAGCGCCTGCCATATGCCAATAATGCAATGTAAAAAGTATCATTTGTCAGCTGGCTGGAAGTCCAACCTGGCTTCCGTGTTCCGGAACAGACATTCAGTTCTGATTGGCAGTTCACGCAGCTGATTGGTTAAAATGTTGCAAGGCGAGTCATTTTTGGAAACTCTTGTGCTGCACACTGGTCAGTAGTACTTGCAGTTTCTTTTTCTACGGCTGATCGATCGATCGATCGAATGAATGATTGCCCATAGATTCCGCTCTCCTGCTGCCTGTAGTCTAAGTCTGTGACATTGATTGATCGATGTGCTTCCATGTGTGTGTGCACATACTGTGTACAGTTGGGTGCTTTTTGCCCTGCGTATTTTAATAAAAAGCTCTTGGCCAGTCCTTTCCTTTCTGTCTCGAACAATGCCTTTCCTGCAACAAGGACCGATCTCTTATTTATTTACTTTCTTAATTGAGAAATGTCTCGGTGCCTGTCTCCATGACGATCCTCGGTTAATTTCCCTGCCGGTAAACAGAAAGTGTATTTTAGTCTCTTCCTCTCCCGGGAGCCTCGTTTCTGGGCAGCGGGAACGTTCCAGAGGAAAAATGCGTAGTTTGGAGCGCCGGGAGCAGATGTTCCGCAGATTACGAGAAGGAATATTCTGAAGCGGGGAAACGGTGACCCTAGGTAGAGGATTGAACACCTGTGAGGTAGATACTGTGTGTGTGGTGTGGCGTGGTGAGTGTGAGTGTAGTGTGATGGTAACACTCTCTCTCTCTTCCCCTCTCCCTCTCCCTCCCTCTCTCTCCCCATCTCCCTTTCTCTCTCTCTCCCTCTCTCTCCCCCTCTCCCTCTCCCTCACCCTTTCTCTCTCTCCCCCTCTCTCCCCCTCCCTCCCTCTCTCCCCCTCCCTCTTCCTCCCTCCCTCTCCCTCTCTCTCAGGAATGCCCAAGGAGAAGTATGATCCTCCTGACCCGAGGCGGATGTACACCATAATGTCCAGCGAGGAGGCAGCCAATGGGAAGAAGTCGTACTGGGCCGAGCTGGAGATCAGCGGTGAGTGAGGGAGGGGCCTCGGGCAGCCTGGGGGGGGGTCACCGCATTGAGGCGGCTGAGGTGCGTGACTGGGACCCGGAGGGTTGGTGGTTCAAGCCCTGGTGTAGCACAGGTGTTGGGCCCTCGAGCAAGGCCTTTAGCCCCTCATTGCTCCAGGGGGAGGGGGTTGTCCCCTGCTTAGTCTAATCAACTGTAAGTTGCTTTGGATAAAACCATCAGCTAATGTAATGTTGTGTTGTCTTGCTTTCAAAATCTCCCATCATCCCAAAACTTGTATTTGGCCAGGGTGGTATTAGTCAGGAAAACACGGATGTGTGAGAGCTGTTTGCAGATACTTAGATCTGGCCTTTTGAGTACTGGTCCATAGCACTTGGGCTTTCCCCCTTTAGCTAATTGATTGGCTGGTCAGAGATTCCTCTCGCTTGCTCTCCATGGTCTGTATCCTGACATTGATTGATTGATTGATTGATGAATTGATTTGTTGCTGATTGATGTCCGTGCTTGGACCGTGGTTCTGTTCTGCTATCCCGGCTCAAACCCAGTCTCTCGTTAGGCCCTGTTGTTCTCAATGGTGTACTCTTGAATAGGAAGTGTAATTACAGTATCATAATATAATTATCCTTTGATTAATAAAGAAACCAGCCAGGACTTTGAAGTGTACTCCGAATTTTGGTCCCCGTTGTATACAGATCTGTGTGTATATGATGTGGTTAGATGTACTGTGTGTGTGTGCGTGTGTGTGTATATGATGTGGTTAGTTGGTACTGTATGTGTCTGTATATGTAGATGTGTGTATATGATGTGGTTAGATGTGTATATGATGTGGTTAGATTAGACTGTATGTGTGTGTATATGTAGATGTGTATATGATGTTAGATTAGACTGTGTGTGTGTGTATATGATGTGGTTAGATTAGACTGTGTGTGTGTGTATATGTAGATGTGTATATGATGTGGTTAGATTAGACTGTGTGTGTGTGTGTGTATATGTAGATTAGACTGTGTGTGTGTATATATGATGTGGTTAGATTAGACTGTGTGTGTGTGTGTGTGTATATGTAGATGTGTATATGATGTGGTTAGAT